>NW_026611007.1:0-137000 GCF_029499605.1 Hyla sarda
CTAGATTGAAGATAAGCGCCTTTTTGCCATTGACCGCGACGAACATAGAAGATGCACAAACTTCTTGCAATTCCGGCCGAATGGAAGGAGATATCTGCTCAAAACTTTCTGTGCTGGTGCAGACAGTGGCACCCGACATGCCTGCGTTGTCGTTTTCCGCCGGGCACTCTTTGGGCCGGCGCAGCACGCAAAAACACCTAGATTGCAGATAAGGGCTTTTTGACATTGACCGCGACCAATATTGAAGATGCACAAACGTCTTGCAATTCCGGCCGAACGAAAGAAGATATCTGCTCAAAACTTTCTGTGCAGGTGCAGACAGTGGCACCCGACATGCCTGCGTTGTCGTTTTCAGCCGGGCACTCTTTGGGCCGGCGCAGCACGCAGAAACACCTAGATTGAAGATAAGCGCCTTTTTGCCATTGACCGCGACCAACATTGAAGATGCACAAACTTCTTTCAATTCCGGCCGAACGGAAGGAGATATCTGCTCAAAACTTTCTGTGCTGGTGCAGACAGTGGCACCCGACATGCCTGCGTTGTCGTTTTCAGCCGGGCACTCTTTGGGCAAGCGCAGCACGCAAAAACACCTAGATTGCAGATAAGGGCTTTTTGACATTGACCGCAACCAATATTGAAGATGCACAAACGTCTTGCAATTCCGGCCGAACGAAAGAAGATATCTGCTCAAAACTTTCTGTGCAGGTGCAGACAGTGGCACCCGACATGCCTGCGTTGTCGTTTTCAGACGGGCACTCTTTGGGCCGGCGCCGCACGCAGAAACACCTAGATTGGAGATAAGCGCCTTTTTGTCATTGACCGCGACCAACATTGAAGATGCACAAACTTATTTCAATTCCGGCCGAACGGAAGGAGATATCTGTTCAAAACTTTCTGTGCAGGTGCAGACAGTGGCACCCGACATGCCTGCGTTATCGTTTTCAGCCGGGCACTCTTTGGGCCGGCGCAGCACGCAGAAACATCTAGATTGAAGATAAGCGCCTTTTGCCATTGACCGCGACGAACATAGAAGATGCACAAACTTCTTGCAATTCCGGCCGAATGGAAGGAGATATCTGATAAAAACTTTCTGTGCTGGTGCAAACAGTGGCACCCGACATGCCTGCGTTATCGTTTTCAGCCGGGCACTCTTTGGGCCGGCGCAGCACGCAAAAACAATTAGATTGCAGATAAGGGCTTTTTGACATTGACCGCGACCAATATTGAAGATGCACAAACGTCTTGCAATTTCGGCCGAACGGAAGAAGATATCTGCTCAAAACTTTCTGTGCAGGTGCAGACAGTGGCACCCGACATGCCTGCGTTGTCGTTTTCAGCCGGGCACTCTTTGGGCCGGCGCAGCACGCAGAAAAACCTAGATTGAAGATAAGCGCCTTTTTGCCATTGACCGCGACCAACATTGAAGATGCACAAACTTCTTTCAATTCCGGCCGAACTTTCTGTGCAGGTGCAGACAGTGGCACCCGACAAGCCTGCGTTGTCGTTTTCCGCCGGGCACTCTTTGGGCCGGCGCAGCACGCAGAAACACCTAGATTTAAGATAAGCGCCTTTTGCCATTGACCGCGACGAACATAGAAGATGCACAAACTTCTTGCAATTCCGGCGGAATGGAAGGAGATATCTGCTCAAAACTTTCTGTGCAGGTGTAGACAGTGGCACCCGACATGCCTGCGTTGTCGTTTTCCGCCGGACACTCTTTGGGCCGGCGCAGCACGCAGAAACACCTAGATTGAAGATAAGCGCCTATTTGTCATTGAAAGCGACGAACATAGAAGATGCACAAACTTCTTGCAATTCCGGCCGAATGGAAGGAGATATCTGATCAAAACTTTCTGTGCTGGTGCAGACAGTGGCACCCGACATGCCTGATTTGTCGTTTTCAGCCGGGCACTCTTTGGGCCGGCGCAGCACGCAAAAACACCTAGATTGCAGATAAGGGCTTTTTGACATTGACCGCGACCAATATTGAAGATGCACAAACGTCTTGCAATTCCGGCCGAACGGAAGAAGATATCTGCTCAAAACTTTCTGTGCAGGTGCAGACAGTGGCACCCGACATGCCTGCGTTGTCGTTTTCCGCCGGGCACTCTTTGGGCCGGCGCAGCACGCAGAAACACCTAGATTGAAGATAAGTGCCTTTTGCCATTGACCGCGACGAACATAGAAGATGCACAAACGTCTTTCAATTCTGGCCGAACGAAAGGAGATATCTGCTCAAAACTTTCTGTGCAGGTGCAGGGACTACAACTCCCAGCATGTGCCTGCGTTGTCGTTTTCAGCCGGGCACTCTTTGGGCCGGCACAGCACGCAAAAACACCTAGATTGCAGATAAGGGCTTTTTGACATTGACCTCGACCAATATTGAAGATGCACAATCGTCTTGCAATTCCGGCCGAACGGAAGAAGATATCTGCTCAAAACTTTCTGTGCAGGTGCAGACAGTGGCACCCGACATGCCTGCGTTGTCGTTTTCCACCGGGCACTCTTTGGGCCGGCGCAGCACGCAGAAACACCTAGATTGAAGATAAGTGCCTTTTGCCATTGACCGCGACGAACATAGAAGATGCACAAACGTCTTTCAATTCTGGCCGAACGAAAGGAGATATCTGCTCAAAACTTTCTGTGCAGGTGCAGGGACTACAACTCCCAGCATGTGCCTGCGTTGTCGTTTTCAGCCGGGCACTCTTTGGGCCGGCACAGCACGCAAAAACACCTAGATTGCAGATAAGGGCTTTTTGACATTGACCTCGACCAATATTGAAGATGCACAATCGTCTTGCAATTCCGGCCGAACGGAAGAAGATATCTGCTCAAAACTTTCTGTGCAGGTGCAGACAGTGGCACCCGACATGCCTGCGTTGTCGTTTTCCGCCGGGCACTCTTTGGGCCGGAGCAGCACGCAGAAACACCTAGATTGAAGATAAGCGCCTTTTGCCATTGACCGCGACGAACATAGAAGATGCACAAACTTCTTGCAATTCCGGCCGAACGAAAGGAGATATCTGCTCAAAACGTTCTGTGCTGGTGCAGACAGTGGCACCCGACATGCCTGCGTTGTCGTTTTCACCCGGACACTCTTTGGGCCGGCGCAGCACGCAGAAACACCTAGATTGCAGATAAGGGCTTTTTGACATTGACCGCGACCAATATTGAAGATGCACAAACGTCTTGCAATTCCGGCTGAAAGGAAGAAGATATCTGCTCAAAACTTTCTGTGCAGGTGCAGACTGTGGCACCCGACATGCCTGCCTTGTCGTTTTCCGCCGGGCACTCTTTGCGCCAGCGCAGCACGCAGAAACACCTAGATTGAAGATAAGCGCCTTTTGCCATTGACGGCGACGAACATAGAAGATGCACAAACTTCTTGCAATTCCGGTCGAATGGAAGGATATATCTGCTCAAAACTTTCTGTGCAGGTGCAGACAGTGGCACCCGACATGCCTGCGATGTCGTATTCAGCCGGGCACTCTTTGGGCCGGCGCAGCACGCAGAAACACCTAGATTGAAGATAAGCGCCTTTTGCCATTGACCGCGACGAACATAGAAGATGCACAAACTTCTTGCAATTCCGGCCGAATGGAAGGAGATATCTGCTCAAAACTTTCTGTGCTGAGGCAGACAGTGGCACCCGACATGCCTGCGTTGTCGTTTTCCGCCGGGCACTCTTTGGGCCAGCGCAGCACGCTAAAACACCTAGATTGCAGATAAGGGCTTTATGACATTGACCACGACCAATATTGAAGATGCACAAACGTCTTGCAATTCCGGCCGAACGGAAGAAGATATCTGCTCAAAACTTTCTGTGCAGGTGCAGACAGTGGCACCCGACATGCCTGCGTTGTCGTTTTCAGCCGGGCACTCTTTGGGCCGACGCAGCACGCAGAAACACCTAGATTGAAGATAAGCGCCTTTTTGCCATTGACCGCGACGAACAGAGAAGATGCACAAACTTCTTGCAATTCCGGCCGAATGGAAAGAGATATCTGCTCAAAACTTTCTGTTTAGGTGCAGACAGTGGCACCCGACATGCCTGCGTTGTCGTTTTCAGACGGGCACTCTTTGAGCCGGCGCAGCACGCAAAAACACCTATATTGCAGAGAAGGGCTTTTTGACATTGACCGCGACCAATATTGAAGATGCACAAACGTCTTGCAATTTCGGCCGAACGAAAGAAGATATCTGCTCAAAACTTTCTGTGCAGGTGCAGACAGTGGCACCCGACATGCCTGCGTTGTCGTTTTCAGCCGGGCACTCTTTGGGCCGGAGCAGCACGCAGAAACACCTAGATTTAAGATAAGCGCCTTTTTGTCATTGACCGCGACCAACATTGAAGATGCACAAACTTATTTCAATTCCGGCCGAACGGAAGGAGATATGTGCTCAAAACTTTCTGTGCTGGTGCAGACAGTGGCACCCGACATGCCTGCATTGTCGTTTTCCCCCGGGCACTCTTTGGGCCGGCGCAACACGCAGAAACACCTAGATTGAAGATAAGCGCCTTTTGCCATTGACCGCGACGAACATAGAAGATGCAAAAACTTCTTGCAATTCCGGCGGAATGGAAGGAGATATCTGCTCAAAACTTTCTGTGCAGGTGTAGACAGTGGCACCCGACATGCCTGCGTTGTCGTTTTCCGCCGGACACTCTTTGGGCCGGCGCAGCACGCAGAAACACCTAGATTGAAGATAAGCGCCTTTTTGTCATTGAAAGCGACGAACATAGAAGATGCACAAACTTCTTACAATTCCGGCAGAATGGAAGGAGATATCTGCTCAAAACTTTCTGTGCTGGTGCAGACAGTGGCACCCGACATGCCTGATTTGTCGTTTTCAGCCGGGCACTCTTTGGGCCGGCGCAGCACGCAAAAACACCTAGATTGCAGATAAGGGCTTTTTGACATTGACCGCGACCAATATTGAAGATGCACAAACGTCTTGCAATTCCGGCCGAACGGAAGAAGATATCTGCTCAAAACTTTCTGTGCAGGTGCAGACAGTGTCACCCGACATGCCTGCGTTGTCGTTTTCCGCCGGGCACTCTTTGGGCCGGCGCAGCACGCAGAAACACCTAGATTGAAGATAAGTGCCTTTTGCCATTGACCGCGACGAACATAGAAGATGCACAAACGTCTTTCAATTCTGGCCGAACGGAAGGAGATATCTGCTCAAAACTTTCTGTGCAGGTGCAGACAGTGGCACCCGACATGCCTGCGTTGTCGTTTTTCGCCGGGCACTCTTTGGGCCAGAGCAGCACGCAGAAACACCTAGATTGAAGATAAGTGCCTTTTGCCATTGACCGCAACGAACATAGAAGATGCACAAACTTCTTGCAATTCCGGCCGAATGGAAGGAGATATCTGCTCAAAACTTTCTGTGCTGGTGCAGGGACTACAACTCCCAGCATGTGCCTGCGTTGTCGTTTTCAGCCGGGCACTCTTTGGGCTGGCACAGCACGCAAAAACACCTAGATTGCAGATAAGGGCTTTTTGACATTGACCTCGACCAATATTGAAGATGCACAAACGTCTTGCAAATCCGGCCGAACGGAAGAAGATATCTGCTCAAAACTTTCTGTGCAGGTGCAGACAGTGGCACCCGACATGCCTGCGTTGTCGTTTTCCGCCGGGCACTCTTTGGGCCGGAGCAGCACGCAGAAACACCTAGATTGAAGATAAGCGCCTTTTGCCATTGACCGCGACGAACATAGAAGATGCACAAACTTCTTGCAATTCCGGCCGAACGAAAGAAGATATCTGCTCAAAACGTTCTGTGCTGGTGCAGACAGTGGCACCCGACATGCCTGCGTTGTCGTTTTCACCCGGACACTCTTTGAGCCGGCGCAGCACGCAGAAACACCTAGATTGCAGATAAGGGCTTTTTGACATTGACCGCGACCAATATTGAAGATGCACAAACGTCTTGCAATTCCGGCCGAAAGGAAGAAGATATCTGCTCAAAACTTTCTGTGCAGGTGCAGACTGTGGCACCCGACATGCCTGCCTTGTCGTTTTCCGCCGGGCACTCTTTGCGCCAGCGCAGCACGCAGAAACACCTAGATTGAAGATAAGCGCCTTTTGCCATTGACCGCGACGAACATAGAAGATGCACAAACTTCTTGCAATTCCGGTCGAATGGAAGGATATATCTGCTCAAAACTTTCTGTGCAGGTGCAGACAGTGGCACCCGACATGCCTGCGTTGTCGTTGTCAGCCGTGCACTCTTTGGGCCGGCGCAGCACGCAGAAACACCTAGATTGGAGATAAGCGCCTTTTTGTCATTGACCGCGACCAACATTGAAGAGGCACAAACTTATTTCAATTCCGGCCGAACGGAAGGATATATCTGCTCAAAACGTTCTGTGCTGGTGCAGACAGTGGCACCCGACATGCCTGCGTTGTCGTTTTCACCCGGACACTCTTTGGGCCGGCGCAGCACGCAGAAACACCTAGATTGCAGATAAGGGCTTTTTGACATTGACCGCGACCAATATTAAAGATGCACAAACGTCTTGCAATTTCGGCCGAACGAAAGAAGATATCTGCTCAAAACTTTCTGTGCAGGTGCAGACAGTGGCACCCGACATGCCTGCGTTGTCGTTTTCAGCCGGGCACTCTTTGGGCCGGCGCAGCACGCAGAAACACCTAGATTTAAGATAAGCGCCTTTTTGTCATTGACCGCGACCAACATTGAAGATGCACAAACTTATTTCAATTCCGGCCGAACGGAAGGAGATATGTGCTCAAAACTTTCTGTGCTGGTGCAGACAGTGGCACCCGACATGCCTGCGTTGTGGTTTTCCGCCGGGCACTCTTTGGGCCGGCGCAGCACGCAGAAACACCTAGATTGAAGATAAGCGCCTTTTGCTATTGACCGCGACGAACATAGAAGATGCACAAACTTCTTGCAATTCCGGCCGAATGGAAGGAGATATCTGCTCAAAACTTTCTGTGCAGGTGCAGACAGTGGCACCCGACATGCCTGCGTTGTCGTTTTCCGCCGGGCACTTTTTGGGCCGGCGCAGCACGCAGAAACACCTAGATTGAAGATAAGCGCCTTTTTGTCATTGACCGCGACCAACATTGAAGATGCACAAACTTCTTTCAATTCCGGCCGAATGGAAGGAGATATCTGCTCAAAACTTTCTGTGCAGGTGCAGACAGTGGCACCCGACATGCCTGCCTTGTCGTTTTCCGCCGGGCTCTCTTTGCGCCAGCGCAGCACGCAGAAACACCTAGATTGAAGATAAGCCCCTTTTGCCATTGACCGCAGCGAACATAGAAGATACACAAACTTCTTGCAATTCCGGTCGAATGCAGGCATATCTGCTCAAAACTTTCTGTGCAGGTGCAGACAGTGGCACCCGACATGCCTGCGTTGTCGTTGTCCGCCGGGCACTCTTTGGGCCGGCGCAGCACGCAGAAACACCTAGATTGAAGATATGCGCCTTTTGCCATTGACCGCGACGAACATTGAAGATGCACAAACTTCTTGCAATTCCGGCCGAATGGAAGGAGATATCTGCTCAAAACTTTCTGTGCTGAGGCAGACAGTGGCACCCGACATGCCTGCGTTGTCGTTTTCAGCCGGGCACTCTTTGGGCCGGCGCAGCACGCAGAAACACCTAGATTGAAGATAAGCGCCTTTTGCCATTGACCGCGACGAACATTGAAGATGCACAAACTTCTTGCAATTCCGGCCGAATGGAAGGAGATATCTGCTCAAAACTTTTTGCGCAGGTGCAGACAGTGGCACCCGACATGCATGCGTTGTCGTTTTCCGCCGGGCACTCTTTGGGCCGGCGCAGCACGCAGAAACACCTAGATTGCAGATAAGGGCTTTTTGACATTGACCTCGACCAATATTGAAGATGCACAAACGTCTTGCAATTCCGGCCGAACGGAAGAAGATATCTGCTCAAAACTTTCTGTGCAGGTGCAGACAGTGGCACCCGACCTGCCTGCGTTGTCGTTTTCAACCGGGCACTCTTTGGGCCGGCGCAGCACTTAGAAACACCTAGATTGAAGATAAGCGCCTTTTGCCATTGACCGCGACGAACATAGAAGATGCACAAAGTTCTTGCAATTCCGGCCGAACGGAAGGAGATATCTGCTCAAAACGTTCTGTGCTGGTGCAGACAGTGGCACCCGACATGCCTGCGTTGTCGTTTTCACCCGGACACTCTTTGGGCCGGCGCAGCACGCAGAATCACCTAGATTGCAGATAAGGGCTTTTTGACATTGACCGCGACCAATATTGAAGATGCACAAACGTCTTGCAATTCCGGCCGAAAGGAAGAAGATATCTGCTCAAAACTTTCTGTGCAGGTGCAGACTGTGGCACCCGACATGCCTGCCTTGTCGTTTTCCGCCGGGCACTCTTTGCGCCAGCGAAGCACGCAGAAACACCTAGATTGAAGATAAGCCCCTTTTGCCATTGACCGCAGCGAACATAGACGATGCACAAACTTCTTGCAATTCCGGTCGAATGGAAGGATATATCTGCTCAAAACTTTCTGTGCAGGTGCAGACAGGGGCACCCGACATGCCTGCGTTGTCGTTGTCCGCCGGGCACTCTTTGGGCCGGCGCAGCACGCAGAAACACCTAGATTGAAGATAAGCGCCTTTTGCCATTGACCGCGACGAACATTGAAGATGCACAAACTTCTTGCAATTCCGGCCGAATGGAAGGAGATATCTGCTCAAAACTTTCTGTGCTGAGGCAGACAGTGGCACCCGACATGCCTGCGTTGTCGTTTTCAGCCGGGCACTCTTTGGGCCGGCGCAGCACGCAGAAACACCTAGTTTGAAGATAAGCGCCTTTTGCCATTGACCGCGACGAACATTGAAGATGCACAAACTTCTTGCAATTCCGGCCGAATGGAAGGAGATATCTGCTCAATACTTTTTGCGCAGGTGTAGACAGTGGCACCCGACATGCATGCGTTGTCGTTTTCCGCCGGGCACTCTTTGGGCCGGCGCAGCACGCAGAAACACCTAGATTGCAGATAAGGGCTTTTTGACATTGACCACGACCAATATTGAAGATGCACAAACGTCTTGCAATTCCGGCCGAACGGAAGAAGATATCTGCTCAAAACTTTCTGTGCAGGTGCAGACAGTGGCACCCGACCTGCCTGCGTTGTCGTTTTCAACCGGGCACTCTTTGGGCCGGCGCAGCACTTAGAAACACCTAGATTGAAGATAAGCACCTTTTGCCATTGACCGCGACGAACATAGAAGATGCACAAAGTTCTTGCAATTCCGGCCGAATGGAAGGAGATATCTGCTCAAAACTTTCTGTGCTGAGGCAGACAGAGGCACCCGACATGCCTGCGTTGTCGTTTTCAGCCGGGCACTCTTTGGGCCGGCGCAGCACGCAGAAACACCTAGATTGAAGATAAGCGCCTTTTGCCATTGACCGCGACGAACATAGAAGATGCACAAACTTCTTGCAATTCCGGCCGAATGGAAGGAGATATCTGCTCAAAACTTTATGTGCAGGTGCAGACAGTGGCACCCGACATGCCTGCGTTGTCTTTTTCAGCCGGGCACTCTTTTGGCCGGCGCAGCACGCAAAAACACCTAGATTGCAGATAAGGGCTTTTTGACATTGACCGCGACCAATATTGAAGATGCACAAACGTCTTGCAATTCCGGCCGAACGAAAGAACATATCTGCTCAAAACTTTCTGTGCAGGTGCAGACAGTGGCACCCGACATGCCTGCGTTGTCGTCTTCAGCCGTGCACTCTTTGGGCCGGCGCAGCACGCAGAAACACCTAGATTGGAGATAAGCGCCTGTTTGTCATTGACCGCGACCAACATTGAAGATGCACAAACTTCTTGCAATTCCGGCCGAACGGAAGGAGATATCTGTTCAAAACTTTCTGTGCAGATGCAGACAGTGGCACCCGACATGCATGCGTTGTCGTTTTCAGCCGGGCACTCTTTGGGCCGGCGCAGCACGCAAAAACACCTAGATTGCAGATAAGGGCTTTTTGACATTGACCGCGACCAATATTGAAGATGCACAAACGTCTTGCAATTCCGGCCGAACGAAAGAACAAATCTGCTCAAAACTTTCTGTGCAGGTGCAGACAGTGGCACCCGACATGCCTGCGTTGTCGTCTTCAGCCGTGCACTCTTTGGGCCGGCGCAGCACGCAGAAACACCTAGATTGGAGATAAGCGCCTTTTTGTCATTGACCGCGACGAACATAGAAGATGCACAAACTTCTTGCAATTCCGGCCGAATGGAAGGAGATATCTGCTCAAAACTTTCTGTGCAGGTGTAGAAAGTGGCACCCGACATGCCTGCGTTGTCGTTTTCTGCCGGGCACTCTTTGGGCCGGCGCAGCACGCAGAAACACCTAGATTGAAGATAAGCGCCTTTTGCCATTGACCGCGACGAACAGAGAAGATGCACAAACTTCTTGCAATTCCGGCCAATTGGAAGGAGATATCTGCTCAAAACTTTCTGTGCTGGTGCAGACAGTGGCACCCGACATGCCTGCGTTGTCGTTTTCAGCCGGGCACTCTTTGGGCCGGCGCAGCACGCAGAAACACCTAGATTGCAGATAAGGTCTTTTTGACATTGAAAGCGACCAATATTGAAGATGCACAAACGTCTTGCAATTCAGGCCGAACGAAAGAAGGTATCTGCTCAAAACTTTCTGTGCAGGTGCAGACAGTGGCACCCGACATGCCTGCGTTGTCGTTTACCGCCGGGCACTCTTTGGGCCGGCGCAGCACGCAAAAACACCTAGATTGAAGATAAGCGCCTTTTTGCCATTGACCGCGACCAACATTGATGATGCACAAACTTCTTTCAATTCCGGCCGAACGGAAGGAGATATCTGCTCAAAACTTTCTGTGCAGGTGCAGACAGTGGCACCCGACATGCCTGCGTTGTCGTTTTCAGCCGGGCACTCTTTGGGCCGGCGCAGCACGCAGAAACACCTATATTGCAGATAAGGGCTTTTTGACATTGACCGCGACCAATATTGAAGATGCACAAACGTCTTGCAATTCCGGCCGAACGGAAGAAGATATCTGCTCAAAACTTTCTGTGCAGGTGCAGACAGTGGCACCCGACCTGCCTGCGTTGTCGTTTTCAACCGGGCACTCTTTGGGCCGGCGCAGCACTTAGAAACACCTAGATTGAAGATAAGCGCCTTTTGCCATTGACCGCGACGAACATAGAAGATGCACAAAGTTCTTGCAATTCCGGCCGAATGGAAGGAGATATCTGCTCAAAACTTTCTGTGCTGAGGCAGACAGAGGCACCCGACATGCCTGCGTTGTCGTTTTCAGCCGGGCACTCTTTGGGCCGGCGCAGCACGCAGAAACACCTAGATTGAAGATAAGCGCCTTTTGCCATTGACCGCGACGAACATAGAAGATGCACAAACTTCTTGCAATTCCGGCCGAATGGAAGGAGATATCTGCTCAAAACTTTATGTGCAGGTGCAGACAGTGGCACCCGACATGCCTGCGTTATCGTTTTCAGCCGGGCACTCTTTGGGCCGGCGCAGCACGCAAAAACACCTAGATTGCAGATAAGGGCTTTTGACATTGACCGCGACCAATATTGAAGATGCACAAACGTCTTGCAATTGCGGCCGAACGAAAGAACATATCTGCTCAAAACTTTCTGTGCAGGTGCAGACAGTGGCACCCGACATGCCTGCGTTGTCGTTTTCAGCCGTGCACTCTTTGGGCCGGCGCAGCACGCAGAAACACCTAGATTGGAGATAAGCGCCTTTTTGTCATTGACCGCGACCAACATTGAAGATGCACAAACTTATTTCAATTCCGGCCGAACGGAAGGAGATATCTGTTCAAAACTTTCTGTGCAGGTGCAGACAGTGGCACCCGACATGCCTGCGTTGTCGTTTTCCGCCGGGCACTCTTTGGGCCGGCGCAGCACGCAGAAACACCTAGATTGAAGATAAGCGCCTTTTGCCATTGACCGCGACGAACATAGAAGATGCACAAACTTCTTGCAATTCCGGCCGAATGGAAGGAGATATCTGCTCAAAACTTTCTGTGCAGGTGTAGACAGTGGCACCCGACATGCCTGCGTTGTCGTTTTCCGCCGGGCACTCTTTGGGCCGGCGCAGCACGCAAAAACACCTAGATTGCAGATAAGGGCTTTATGACATTGACCACGACCAATATTGAAGATGCACAAACGTCTTGCAATTCCGGCCGAATGGAAGGAGATATCTGCTCAAAACTTTCTGTGCTGGTGCAGACAGTGGCACCCGACATGCCTGCGTTGTCGTTTTCAGCCGTGCACTCTTTGGGCCGGCGCAGCACGCAGAAACACCTAGATTGGAGATAAGTGCCTTTTTGTCATTGACCGCGACCAACATTGAAGATGCACAAACTTATTTCAATTCCGGCCGAACGGAAGGAGATATCTGTTCAAAACTTTCTGTGCAGGTGCAGACAGTGGCACCCGACATGCCTGCGTTGTCGTTTTCCGCCGGGCACTCTTTGGGCCGGCGCAGCACGCAGAAACACCTAGATTGAAGATAAGCGCCTTTTGCCATTGACCGCGACGAACATAGAAGATGCACAAACTTCTTGCAATTCCGGCCGAATGGAAGGAGATATCTGCTCAAAACTTTCTGTGCAGGTGTAGACAGTGGCACCCGACATGCCTGCGTTGTCGTTTTCCGCCGGGCACTCTTTGGGCCGGCGCAGCACGCAGAAACACCTAGATTGCAGATAAGGGCTTTTTGACATTGACCGCGACCAATATTGAAGAGGCACAAACGTCTTGCAATTCAGGCCGAACGATAGAAGGTATCTGCTCAAAACTTTCTGTGCAGGTGCAGACAGTGGCACCCGACATGCCTGCGTTGTCGTTTACTGCCGGGCACTCTTTGGGCCGGCGCAGCACGCAAAAACACCTAGATTGAAGATAAGCGCCTTTTTGCCATTGACCGCGACCAACATTGATGATGCACAAACTTCTTGCAATTCCGGCCGAACGGAAGGAGATATCTGCTCAAAACTTTCTGTGCAAGTGCAGACAGTGGCACCCGACATGCCTGCGTTGTTGTTTTCAGCCGGGCACTCTTTGGGCCGGCGCAGCACGCAGAAACACCTAGATTGCAGATAAGGGCTTTTTGACATTGACCGCGACCAATATTGAAGATGCACAAACGTCTTGCAATTCCGGCCGAACGAAAGAAGATATCTGCTCAAAACTTTCAGTGCTGGTGCAGACAGTGACACCCGACATGCTTGCATTGTCGTTTTCCGCCAGGCACTCTTTGGGCCGGCGCAGCACGCAGAAACACCTAGATTGAAGATAAGCGCCTTTTGCCATTGACCGCGACGAACATAGAAGATGCACAAACTTCTTGCAATTCCGGCCGAATGGAAGGAGATATCTGCTAAAAACTTTCTGTGCCGGTGCAGACAGTGGCACCCGACATGCCTGCGTTGTCGTTTTCAACCGGGCACTCTTTGGGCCGGCGCAGCACTTAGAAACACCTAGATTGAAGATAAGCGCCTTTTGCCATTGACCGCGACGAACATAGAAGATGCACAAAGTTCTTGCAATTCCGGCCGAATGGAAGGAGATATCTGCTCAAAACTTTCTGTGCTGAGGCAGACAGAGGCACCCGACATGCCTGCGTTGTCGTTTTCAGCCGAGCACTCTTTGGGCCGGCGCAGCACGCAGAAACACCTAGATTGAAGATAAGCGCCTTTTGCCATTGACCGCGACGAACATAGAAGATGCACAAACTTCTTGCAATTCCGGCCGAATGGAAGGAGATATCTGCTCAAAACTTTATGTGCAGGTGCAGACAGTGGCACCCGACATGCCTGCGTTGTCGTTTTCAGCCGGGCACTCTTTGGGCCGGCACAGCACGCAAAAACACCTAGATTGCAGATAAGGGCTTTTGACATTGACCGCGACCAATATTGAAGATGCACAAACGTCTTGCAATTGCGGCCGAACGAAAGAACATATCTGCTCAAAACTTTCTGTGCAGGTGCAGACAGTGGCACCCGACATGCCTGCGTTGTCTTTTTCAGCCGGGCACTCTTTGGGCCGGAGAAGCACGCAGAAACACCTAGATTGAAGATAAGCGCCTTTTTGTCATTGACCGCGACCAACATTGAAGATGCACAAACTTCTTTCAATTCCGGCCGAACGGAAGGAGATATCTGCTCAAAACGTTCTGTGCTGGTGCAGACAGTGGCACCCGACATGCCTGCGTTGTCGTTTTCACCCGGACACTCTTTGGGCCGGCGCAGCACGCAGAAACACCTAGTTTGAAGATAAGCGCCTTTTGCCATTGACCGCGACGAACATAGAAGATGCACAAACTTCTTGCAATTCCGGCCGAATGGAAGGAGATATCTGCTCAAAACTTTCTGTGCTGGTGCAAACAGTGGCACCCGACATGCCTGCGTTGTCGTTTTCAGCCGGGCACTCTTTGGGCCGGCGCAGCACGCAGAAACACCTAGATTGCAGATAAGGTCTTTTTGACATTGAAAGCGACCAATATTGAAGATGCACAAACGTCTTGCAATTCAGGCCGAACGAAAGAAGGTATCTCCTCAAAACTTTCTGTGCAGGTGCAGACAGTGGCACCCGACATGCCTGCGTTGTCGTTTACAGCCGGGCACTCTTTGGGCCGGCGCAGCACGCAAAAACACCTAGATTGAAGATAAGCGCCTTTTTGCCATTGACCGCGACCAACATTGATGATGCACAAACTTCTTTCAATTCCGGCCGAACGGAAGGAGATATCTGCTCAAAACTTTCTGTGCAGGTGTAGACAGTGGCACCCGACATGCCTGCGTTGCCGTTTTCAGCCGGGCACTCTTTGGGCCGGCGCAGCACGCAGAAACACCTAGATTGCAGATAAGGGCTTTTTGACATTGACCGCGACCAATATTGAAGATGCACAAACGTCTTGCAATTCCGGCCGAACGGAAGGAGATATGTGCTCAAAACTTTCTGTGCTGGTGCAGACAGTGGCACCCGACATGCCTGCGTTGTCTTTTTCCGCCGGGCACTCTTTGGGCCGGCGCAGCACGCAGAAACACCTAGATTGAAGATAAGCGCCTTTTGCTATTGACCGCGACGAACATAGAAGATGCACAAACTTCTTGCAATTCCGGCCGAATGGAAGGAGATATCTGCTCAAAACTTTCTGTGCAGGTGTAGACAGTGGCACCCGACATGCCTGCGTTGTCGTTTTCAGCCGGGCACTCTTTGGGCCGGAGAAGCACGCAGAAACACCTAGATTGAAGATAAGCGCCTTTTTGTCATTGACCGCGACCAACATTGAAGATGCACAAACTTCTTTCAATTCCGGCCGAACGGAAGGAGATATCTGCTCAAAACTTTCTGTGCTGGTGCAGACAGTGGCACCCGACATGCCTGCGTTGTCGTTTTCACCCGGACACTCTTTGGGCCGGCGCAGCACGCAGAAACACCTAGATTGAAGATAAGCGCCTTTTTGTCATTGACCGCGACCAACATTGAAGATGCACAAACTACTTTCAATTCCGGCCGAACGGAAGGAGATATCTGCTCAAAACGTTCTGTGCAGGTGCAGACAGTGGCACCTGACATGCCTGCGTTGTCGTTTTCCGCTGGGCACTCTTTGGGCCGGAGCAGCACGCAGAAACACCTAGATTGAAGATAAGCGCCTTTTGCCATTGACCGCGACGAACATAGAAGATGCACAAACTTCTTGCAATTCCGGCCGAATGGAAGGAGATATCTGCTAAAAACTTTCTGTGCCGGTGCAGACAGTGGCACCCGACATGCCTGCGTTGTCGTTTTCAACCGGGCACTCTTTGGGCCGGCGCAGCACTTAGAAACACCTAGATTGAAGATAAGCGCCTTTTGCCATTGACCGCGACGAACATAGAAGATGCACAAAGTTCTTGCAATTCCGGCCGAATGGAAGGAGATATCTGCTCAAAACTTTCTGTGCTGAGGCAGACAGAGGCACCCGACATGCCTGCGTTGTCGTTTTCAGCCGAGCACTCTTTGGGCCGGCGCAGCACGCAGAAACACCTAGATTGAAGATAAGCGCCTTTTGCCATTGACCGCGACGAACATAGAAGATGCACAAACTTCTTGCAATTCCGGCCGAATGGAAGGAGATATCTGCTCAAAACTTTATGTGCAGGTGCAGACAGTGGCACCCGACATGCCTGCGTTGTCGTTTTCAGCCGGGCACTCTTTGGGCCGGCGCAGCACGCAAAAACACCTAGATTGCAGATAAGGGCTTTTGACATTGACCGCGACCAATATTGAAGATGCACAAACGTCTTGCAATTGCGGCCGAACGAAAGAACATATCTGCTCAAAACTTTCTGTGCAGGTGCAGACAGTGGCACCCGACATGCCTGCGTTGTCTTTTTCAGCCGGGCACTCTTTGGGCCGGAGAAGCACGCAGAAACACCTAGATTGAAGATAAGCGCCTTTTTGTCATTGACCGCGACCAACATTGAAGATGCACAAACTTCTTTCAATTCCGGCCGAACGGAAGGAGATATCTGCTCAAAACGTTCTGTGCTGGTGCAGACAGTGGCACCCGACATGCCTGCGTTGTCGTTTTCACCCGGACACTCTTTGGGCCGGCGCAGCACGCAGAAACACCTAGTTTGAAGATAAGCGCCTTTTGCCATTGACCGCGACGAACATAGAAGATGCACAAACTTCTTGCAATTCCGGCCGAATGGAAGGAGATATCTGCTCAAAACTTTCTGTGCTGGTGCAAACAGTGGCACCCGACATGCCTGCGTTGTCGTTTTCAGCCGGGCACTCTTTGGGCCGGCGCAGCACGCAGAAACACCTAGATTGCAGATAAGGTCTTTTTGACATTGAAAGCGACCAATATTGAAGATGCACAAACGTCTTGCAATTCAGGCCGAACGAAAGAAGGTATCTCCTCAAAACTTTCTGTGCAGGTGCAGACAGTGGCACCCGACATGCCTGCGTTGTCGTTTACAGCCGGGCACTCTTTGGGCCGGCGCAGCACGCAAAAACACCTAGATTGAAGATAAGCGCCTTTTTGCCATTGACCGCGACCAACATTGATGATGCACAAACTTCTTTCAATTCCGGCCGAACGGAAGGAGATATCTGCTCAAAACTTTCTGTGCAGGTGTAGACAGTGGCACCCGACATGCCTGCGTTGCCGTTTTCAGCCGGGCACTCTTTGGGCCGGCGCAGCACGCAGAAACACCTAGATTGCAGATAAGGGCTTTTTGACATTGACCGCGACCAATATTGAAGATGCACAAACGTCTTGCAATTCCGGCCGAACGGAAGGAGATATGTGCTCAAAACTTTCTGTGCTGGTGCAGACAGTGGCACCCGACATGCCTGCGTTGTCTTTTTCCGCCGGGCACTCTTTGGGCCGGCGCAGCACGCAGAAACACCTAGATTGAAGATAAGCGCCTTTTGCTATTGACCGCGACGAACATAGAAGATGCACAAACTTCTTGCAATTCCGGCCGAATGGAAGGAGATATCTGCTCAAAACTTTCTGTGCAGGTGTAGACAGTGGCACCCGACATGCCTGCGTTGTCGTTTTCTGCCGGGCACTCTTTGGGCCGGCGCAGCACGCAGAAACACCTAGATTGAAGATAAGCGCCTTTTTGTCATTGACCGCGACCAACATTGAAGATGCACAAACTTCTTTCAATTCCGGCCGAACGGAAGGAGATATCTGCTCAAAACGTTCTGTGCAGGTGCAGACAGTGGCACCCGACATGCCTGCGTTGTCGTTTTCCGCTGGGCACTCTTTGGGCCGGAGCAGCACGCAGAAACACCTAGATTGAAGATAAGCGCCTTTTGCCATTGACCGCGACGAACATAGAAGATGCACAAACTTCTTGCAATTCCGGCCGAATGGAAGGAGATATCTGCTAAAAACTTTCTGTGCCGGTGCAGACAGTGGCACCCGACATGCCTGCGTTGTCGTTTTCAGCCAGGCACTCTTTGGGCCGGCGCAGAACGCAGAAACACCTAGATTGAAGATAAGCGCCTTTTTGCCATTGACCGCGACCAACATTGAAGATGCACAAACTTCTTTCAATTCCGGCCGAACGGAAGGAGATATCTGCTCAAAACTTTCTGTGCTGGTGCAGACAGTGGCACCCGACATGCCTGCGTTGTCGTTTTCAGCCGGGCACTCTTTGGGCCGGAACAGCACGCAAAAACACCTAGATTGCAGATAAGGGCTTTTTGACATTGACCTCGACCAATATTGAAGATGCACAAACGTCTTGCAATTCCGGCCGAACGGAAGAAGATATCTGCTCAAAACTTTCTGTGCAGGTGCAGACAGTGGCACCCTACATGCCTGCGTTGTCGTTTTCACCCGGACACTCTTTGGGCCGGCGCAGCACGCAGAAACACCTAGATTGCAGATAAGGGCTTTTTGACATTGACCGCGACCAATATTGAAGATGCACAAACGTCTTGCAATTCCGGCCGAACGGAAGAAGATATCTGCTCAAAACTTTCTGTGCAGGTGCAGACAGTGGCACCCGACCTGCCTGCGTTGTCGTTTTCAACCGGGCACTCTTTGGGCCGGCGCAGCACTTAGAAACACCTAGATTGAAGATAAGCGCCTTTTGCCATTGACCGCGACGAACATAGAAGATGCACAAAGTTCTTGCAATTCCGGCCGAATGGAAGGAGATATCTGCTCAAAACTTTCTGTGCTGAGGCAGACAGAGGCACCCGACATGCCTGCGTTGTCGTTTTCAGCCGGGCACTCTTTGGGCCGGCGCAGCACGCAGAAACACCTAGATTGAAGATAAGCGCCTTTTTGTCATTGACCGCGACCAACATTGAAGATGCACAAACTTCTTTCAATTCCGGCCGAACGGAAGGAGATATCTGTTCAAAACTTTCTGTGCAGATGCAGACAGTGGCACCCGACATGCCTGCATTGTCGTTTTCAGCCGGGCACTCTTTGGGCCGGAGAAGCACGCAGAAACACCTAGATTGCAGGTAAGGGCTTTTTGACATTGAAAGCGACCAATATTGAAGATGCACAAACGTCTTGCAATTCAGGCCGAACGAAAGAAGGTATCTCCTCAAAACTTTCTGTGCAGGTGCAGACAGTGGCACCCGACATGCCTGCGTTGTCGTTTACAGCCGGGCACTCTTTGGGCCGGCGCAGCACGCAAAAACACCTAGATTGAAGATAAGCGCCTTTTTGCCATTGACCGCGACCAACATTGAAATTGCACAAACTTCTCTCAATTCCGGCCGAACGGAAGGAGATATCTGCTCAAAACTTTCAGTGCTGGTGCAGACAGTGAGACCCGACATGCTTGCGTTGTCGTTTACCGCCGGGCACTCTTTGGGCCGGCGCAGCACGCAGAAACACCTAGATTGAAGATAAGCGCCTTTTGCCATTGACGGCGACGAACATAGAAGATGTAAAAACTTCTTGCAATTCCGGCCGAATAGAAGGAGATATCTGCTCAAAACTTTCTGTGCAAGTGTAGACAGTGGCACCCGACATGCCTGCGTTGTCGTTTTCCGCCGGGCACTCTTTGGGCCGGAGCAGCACGCAGAAACACCTAGATTGAAGATAAGCGCCTTTTGCCATTGACCGCGACGAACATAGAAGATGCACAAACATCTTGCAATTCCAGCCGAATGGAAGGAGATATCTGCTCAAAACTTTCTGAGCTGGTGCAGACAGTGGCACCCGACATGCCTGCGTTGTCGTTTTCAGCCGGGAACTCTTTGGGCCGGCGCAGCACGCAGAAACACCTAGATTGCAGATAAGGGCTTTTTGACATTGACCGTGACCAATATGGAAGATGCACAAACGTCTTGCAATTCCGGCCGAATGGAAGGAGATATCTGCTCACAACTTTCTGTGCAGGTGCAGACAGTGGCACCCGACATGCCTGCGTTGTCGTTTTCCGCCGGGCACTCTTTGGGCAGGCGCAGCACGCAGAAACACCTACATTGAAGATAAGCGCCTTTTGACATTGACCGCGACGAACATAGAAGATGCACAAACTTCTTGCAATTCCGGCCGAATGGAAGGAGATATCTGCTCAAAACTTTCTGAGCTGGTGCAGACAGTGGCACCCGACATGCCTGCGTTGTCGTTTTCAGCCGGGCACTCTTTGGGCCGGCGCAGCACGCAGAAACACCTAGATTGCAGATAAGGGCTTTTTGACATTGACCGTGACCAATATGGAAGATGCACAAACGTCTTGCAATTCCGGCCGAATGGAAGGAGATATCTGCTCACAACTTTCTGTGCAGGTGCAGAGAGTGGCACCCGACATGCCTGCGTTGTCGTTTTCAGCCGGGCACTCTTTGGGCCGGAGCAGCACGCTGAAACACCTAGATTGAAGATAAGCGCCTTTTTGTCATTGACCGCGACCAACATTGAAGATGCACAAACTTATTTCAATTCCGGCCGAACGGAAGGAGATATCTGCTCACAACTTTCTGTGCAGGTGCAGACAGTGGCACCCGACATGCCTGCGTTGTCGTTTTCCGCCGGGCACTCTTTGGGCCGGCGCAGCACGCAGAAACACCTAGATTGAAGATAAGCGCCTTTTGCCATTGACCGCGACGAACATAGAAGATGCACAAACTTCTTGCAATTCCGGCCGAATAGAAGGAGATATCTGCTCAAAACTTTCTGTGCAGGTGTAGACAGTGGCACTCGACATGCCTGCGTTGTCGTTTTCCGCCGGGCACTCTTTGGGCCGGAGCAGCACGCAGAAACACCTAGATTGAAGATAAGCGCCTTTTGCCATTGACCGCGACGAACATAGAAGTTGCACAAACTTCTTGCAATCCCGGCCGAATGGAAGGAGATATCTGCTCAAAACTTTCTGTGCAAGTGTAGACAGTGGCACCCGACATGCCTGCGTTGTCGTTTTCCGCCGGGCACTCTTTGGGCCGGAGCAGCACGCAGAAACACCTAGATTGAAGATAAGCGCCTTTTGCCATTGACCGCGACGAACATAGAAGATGCACAAACTTCTTGCAATTCCAGCCGAATGGAAGGAGATATCTGCTCAAAACTTTCTGAGCTGGTGCAGACAGTGGCACCCGACATGCCTGCGTTGTCGTTTTCAGCCGGGAACTCTTTGGGCCGGCGCAGCACGCAGAAACACCTAGATTGCAGATAAGGGCTTTTTGACATTGACCATGACCAATATGGAAGATGCACAAACGTCTTGCAATTCCTGCCGAATGGAAGGAGATATCTGCTCACAACTTTCTGTGCAGGTGCAGACAGTGGCACCCGACATGCCTGCGTTGTCGTTTTCCGCCGGGCACTCTTTGGGCCGAAGCAGCACGCAGAAACACCTAGATTGAAGATAAGCGCCTTTTGCCATTGACCGCGACGAACATAGAAGATGCACAAACTTCTTGCAATTCCGGCCGAATGGAAGGAGATATCTGCTCAAAACTTTCTGAGCTGGTGCAGACAGTGGCACCCGACATGCCTGCGTTGTCGTTTTCAGCCGGGCACTCTTTGGGCCGGCGCAGCACGCAGAAACACCTAGATTCCAGATAAGGGCTTTTTGACATTGACCGTGACCAATATTGAAGATGCACAAACGTCTTGCAATTCCGGCTGAATGGAAGGAGATATCTGCTCACAACTTTCTGTGCAGGTGCAGACAGTGGCACCCGACATGCCTGCGTTGTCGTTTTCTGCCGGGCACTCTTTGGGCCGGCGCTGCACGCAGAAACACCTAGATTGAAGATAAGCGCCTTTTGCCATTGACCGCGACGAACATAGAAGATGCACAAACTTCTTGCAATTCCGGCGGAATAGAAGGAGATATCTGCTCAAAACTTTCTGTGCAGGTGTAGACAGTGGAACTCCACATGCCTGCTTTGTCGTTTTCCGCCGGGCACTCTTTGGGCCGGAGCAGCACGCAGAAACACCTAGATTGAAGATAAGCGCCTTTTGCCATTGACCGCGACGAACATAGAAGATGCACAAACTTCTTGCAATTCCGGCCGAATGGAAGGAGATATCTGCTCAAAACTTTCTGTGCAGGTGCAGACATTGGCACCCGACATGCCTCCGTTGTCGTTTTCCGCCGGGCACTCTTTGGGCCGGCGCAGCACGCAGAAACACCTAGATTGAAGATAAGCGCCTTTTGCCATTGACCGCGACGAACATAGAAGATGCACAAACTTCTTGCAATTCCGGCCGAATGGAAGGAGATATCTGCTCAAAACTTTCTGTGCAGGTGTAGACAGTGGCACCCGACATGCCTGCGTTGTCGTTTTCCGCCGAGCACTCTTTGGGCCGGAGCAGCACGCAGAAACACCTAGATTGAAGATAAGCGCCTTTTGCCATTGACCGCGACGAACATAGAAGATGCACAAACATCTTGCAATTCCGGCCGAATGGAAGGAAATATCTGCTCAAAACTTTCTGAGCTGGTGCAGACAGTGGCACCCGACATGCCTGCGTTGTCGTTTTCAGCCGGGCACTCTTTGGGCCGGCGCAGCACGCAGAAACACCTAGATTGCAGATAAGGGCTTTTTGACATTGACCGTGACCAATATTGAAGATGCACAAACGTCTTGCAATTCCGGCCGAATGAAAGAAGATATCTGCTCAAAACTTTCTGTGCAGGTGCAGACAGTGGCACCCGACATGCCTGCGTTGTCGTTTTCAGCCGGGCACTCTTTGGGCCGGAGCAGCACGCAGAAACACCTAGATTGAAGATAAGCGCCTTTTGCCATTGACCGCGACGAACATAGAAGATGCACAAACTTCTTGCAATCCCGGCCGAATGGAAGGAGATATCTGCTCAAAACTTTCTGTGCAAGTGTAGACAGTGGCACCCGACATGCCTGCGTTGTCGTTTTCCGCCGGGCACTCTTTGGGCTGGAGCAGCACGCAGAAACACCTAGATTGAAGATAAGCGCCTTTTGCCATTGACCGCGACGAACATAGAAGATGCACAAACTTCTTGCAATCCCGGCCGAATGGAAGGAGATATCTGCTCAAAACTTTCTGTGCAAGTGTAGACAGTGGCACCCGACATGCCTGCGTTGTCGTTTTCCGCCGGGCACTCTTTGGGCCGGAGCAGCACGCAGAAACACCTAGATTGAAGATAAGCGCCTTTTGCCATTGACCGCGACGAACATAGAAGATGCACAAACTTCTTGCAATTCCGGCCGAATGGAAGGAGATATCTGCTCAAAACTTTCTGAGCTGGTGCAGACAGTGGCACCCGACATGCCTGCGTTGTCGTTTTCAGCCGGGCACTCTTTGGGCCGGCGCAGCACGCAGAAACACCTAGATTGCAGATAAGGGCTTTTTGACATTGACCGTGACCAATATTGAAGATGCACAAACGTCTTGCAATTCCGGCCGAACGGAAGGAGATATCTGCTCACAATTTTCTGTGCAGGTGTAGACAGTGGCACCCGACATGCCTGCGTTGTCGTTTTCCGCCGGGCACTCTTTGGGCCGGCGCAGCACGCAGAAACACCTAGATTGAAGATAAGCGCCTTTTGCCATTGACCGCGACGAACATAGAAGATGCACAAACTTCTTGCAATCCCGGCCGAATGGAAGGAGATATCTTCTCAAAACTTTCTGTGCAAGTGTAGACAGTGGCACCCGACATGCCTGCGTTGTCGTTTTCCGCCGGGCACTCTTTGGGCCGGAGCAGCACGCAGAAACACCTAGATTGAAGATAAGCGCCTTTTGCCATTGACCGCGACGAACATAGAAGATGCACAAACTTCTTGCAATTCCGGCCGAATGGAAGGAGATATCTGCTCAAAACTTTCTGAGCTGGTGCAGACAGTGGCACCCGACATGCCTGCGTTGTCGTTTTCAGCCGGGCACTCTTTGGGCCGGCGCAGCACGCAGAAACACCTAGATTGCAGATAAGGGCTTTTTGACATTGACCGTGACCAATATTGAAGATGCACAAACGTCTGGCAATTCCGGCCGAACGGAAGGAGATATCTGCTCACAGTTTTCTGTGCAGGTGTAGACAGTGGCACCCGACATGCCTGCGTTGTCGTTTTCCGCCGGGCACTCTTTGGGCCGGCGCAGCACGCTGAAACACCTAGATTGAAGATAAGCGCCTTTTGCCATTGACCGCGACGAACATAGAAGATGCACAAACTTCTTGCAATTCCGGCCGAATGGAAGGAGATATCTGCTCAAAACTTTCTGAGCTGGTGCAGACAGTGGCACCCGACATGACTGCCTTGTCGTTTTCAGCCGGGCACTCTTTGGGCCGGCGCAGCACGCAGAAACACCTAGATTGCAGATAAGGGCTTTTTGACATTGAGAGTGACCAATATTGAAGATGCACAAACGTCTTGAAATTCCGGCCGAACGAAAGAAGATATCTGCTCAAAACATTCTGTGCAGGTGCAGACAGTGGCACCCGACATGCCTGCATTGTCGTTTTCAGCCGGGCACTCTTTGGGCCGGAGCAGCACGCAGAAACACCTAGATTGAAGATAAGCGCCTTTTTGTCATTGACCGCGACCAACATTGAAGATGCACAAACTTCTTTCAATTCCGGCCGAAAGGAAGGAGATATCTGCTCACAACTTTCTGTGCAGGTGCAGACAGTGGCACCCGACATGACTGCGTTGTCGTTTTCCGCCGGGCACTCTTTGGGCCGGCGCAGCACGCAGAAACACCTGGATTGAAGATAAGCGCCTTTTGCCATTGACCGCGACGAACATAGAAGATGCACAAACTTCTTGCAATTCCGGCGGAATAGAAGGAGATATCTGCTCAAAACTTTCTGTGCAGGTGTAGACTGTGGCACTCGACATGCCTGCGTTGTCGTTTTCCGCCGGGCACTCTTTGGGACAGCGCAGCACGCAGAAACACCTAGATTGAAGATAAGCGCCTTTTGCCATTGACCGCGACGAACAGAGAAGATGCACAAACTTCTTGCAATCCCGGCCGAATGGAAGGAGATATCTGCTTAAAACTTTCTGTGCAAGTGTAGACAGTGGCACCCGACATGCCTGCGTTGTCGTTTTCCGCCGGGCACTCTTTGGGCCGGAGCAGCACGCAGAAACACCTAGATTGAAGATAAGCGCCTTTTGCCATTGACCGCGACGAACATAGAAGATGCACAAACTTCTTGCAATTCCGGCCGAACGAAAGAAGATATCTGCTCAAAACATTCTGTGCAGGTGCAGACAGTGGCACCCGACATGCCTGCGTTGTCGTTTTCAGCCGGGCACTCTTTGGGCCGGAGCAGCACGCAGAAACACCTAGATTGAAGATAAGCGTCTTTTTGTCATTGACCGCGACCAACATTGAAGATGCACAAACTTCTTTCAATTCCGGCCGAACGGAAGGAGATATCTGCTCACAACTTTTTGTGCAGGTGCAGACAGTGGCACCCGACATGCCTGCGTTGTCGTTTTCCGCCGGGCACTCTTTGGGCCGGCGCAGCACGCAGAAACACCTAGATTGAAGATAAGCGCCTTTTGCCATTGACCGCGACGAACATAGAAGATGCACAAACTTCTTGCAATTCCGGCCGAATGGAAGGAGATATCTGCTCAAAACTTTCTGAGCTGGTGCAGACAGTGGCACCCGACATGCCTGCGTTGTCGTTTTCAGCCGGGCACTCTTTGGGCCGGCGCAGCACGCAGAAACACCTAGATTGCAGATAAGGGCTTTTTGACATTGACCGTGACCAATATTGAAGATGCACAAACGTCTTGCAATTCCGGCCGAATGAAAGAAGATATCTGCTCAAAACTTTCTGTGCAGGTGCAGACAGTGGCACCCGACATGCCTGCGTTGTCGTTTTCCGCCGGGCACTCTTTGGGCCGGAGCAGCACGCAGAAACACCTAGATTGAAGATAAGCGCCTTTTGCCATTGACCGCGACGAACATAGAAGATGCACAAACTTATTTTAATTCCGGCCGAACGGAAGGAGATATCTGCTCACAACTTTCTGTGCAGGTGCAGACAGTGGCACCCGACATGCCTGCGTTGTCGTTTTCCGCCGGGCACTCTTTGGGCCGGCGCAGCACGCAGAAACACCTAGATTGAAGATAAGCGTCTTTTGCCATTGACCGCGACGAACATAGAAGATGCACAAACTTCTTGCAATCCCGGCCGAATGGAAGGAGATATCTGCTCAAAACTTTCTGTGCAAGTGTAGACAGTGGCACCCGACATGCCTGCGTTGTCGTTTTCCGCCGGGCACTCTTTGGGCCGGAGCAGCACGCAGAAACACCTAGATTGAAGATAAGCGCCTTTTGCCATTGACCGCGACGAACATAGAAGATGCACAAACATCTTGCAATTCCAGCCGAATGGAAGGAGATATCTGCTCAAAACTTTCTGAGCTGGTGCAGACAGTGGCACCCGACATGCCTGCGTTGTCGTTTTCAGCCGGGCACTCTTTGGGCCGGCGCAGCACGCAGAAACACCTAGATTGCAGATAAGGGCTTTTTGACATTGACCGTGACCAATATGGAAGATGCACAAACGTCTTGCAATTCCGGCCGAATGGAAGGAGATATCTGCTCACAACTTTCTGTGCAGGTGCAGAGAGTGGCACCCGACATGCCTGCGTTGTCGTTTTCAGCCGGGCACTCTTTGGGCCGGAGCAGCACGCTGAAACACCTAGATTGAAGATAAGCGCCTTTTTGTCATTGACCGCGACCAACATTGAAGATGCACAAACTTATTTCAATTCCGGCCGAACGGAAGGAGATATCTGCTCACAACTTTCTGTGCAGGTGCAGACAGTGGCACCCGACATGCCTGCGTTGTCGTTTTCCGCCGGGCACTCTTTGGGCCGGCGCAGCACGCAGAAACACCTAGATTGAAGATAAGCGCCTTTTTCCATTGACCGCGACTAACATAGAAGATGCACAAACTTCTTGCAATTCCGGCCGAATAGAAGGAGATATCTGCTCAAAACTTTCTGTGCAGGTGTAGACAGTGGCACTCGACATGCCTGCGTTGTCGTTTTCCGCCGGGCACTCTTTGGGCCGGAGCAGCACGCAGAAACACCTAGATTTAATATAAGCGCCTTTTGCCATTGACCGCGACGAACATAGAAGTTGCACAAACTTCTTGCAATCCCGGCCGAATGGAAGGAGATATCTGCTCAAAACTTTCTGTGCAAGTGTAGACAGTGGCACCCGACATGCCTGCGTTGTCGTTTTCCGCCGGGCACTCTTTGGGCCGGAGCAGCACGCAGAAACACCTAGATTGAAGATAAGCGCCTTTTGCCATTGACCGCAACGAACATAGAAGATGCACAAACTTCTTGCAATTCCGGCCGAATGGAAGGAGATATCTGCTCAAAACTTTCTGAGCTGGTGCAGACAGTGGCACCCGACATGCCTGCGTTGTCGTTTTCAGCCGGGCACTCTTTGGGCCGGCGCAGCACGCAGAAACACCTAGATTGCAGATAAGGGCTTTTTGACATTGACCGTGACCAATATTGAAGATGCACAAACGTCTGGCAATTCCGGCCGAACGGAAGGAGATATCTGCTCACAGTTTTCTGTGCAGGTGTAGACAGTGGCACCCGACATGCCTGCGTTGTCGTTTTCCGCCGGGCACTCTTTGGGCCGGCGCAGCTCGCAGAAACACCTAGATTGAAGATAAGCGCCTTTTGCCATTGACCGCGACGAACATAGAAGATGCACAAACTTCTTGCAATTCCGGCCGAATGGAAGGAGATATCTGCTCAAAACTTTCTGAGCTGGTGCAGACAGTGGCACCCGACATGACTGCGTTGTCGTTTTCAGCCGGGCACTCTTTGGGCCGGCGCAGCACGCAGAAACACCTAGATTGCAAATAAGGGCTTTTTGACATTGAGAGTGACCAATATTGAAGATGCACAAACGTCTTGAAATTCCGGCCGAACGAAAGAAGATATCTGCTCAAAACATTCTGTGCAGGTGCAGACAGTGGCACCCGACATGCCTGCATTGTCGTTTTCAGCCGGGCACTCTTTGGGCCGGAGCAGCACGCAGAAACACCTAGATTGAAGATAAGCGCCTTTTTGTCATTGACCGCGACCAACATTGAAGATGCACAAACTTCTTTCAATTCCGGCCGAAAGGAAGGAGATATCTGCTCACAACTTTCTGTGCAGGTGCAGACAGTGGCACCCGACATGCCTGCGTTGTCGTTTTCCGCCGGGCACTCTTTGGGCCGGCGCAGCACGCAGAAACACCTGGATTGAAGATAAGCGCCTTTTGCCATTGACCGCGACGAACATAGAAGATGCACAAACTTCTTGCAATTCCGGCGGAATAGAAGGAGATATCTGCTCAAAACTTTCTGTGCAGGTGTAGACAGTGGCACTCGACATGCCTGCGTTGTCGTTTTCCGCCGGGCACTCTTTGGGCCGGCGCAGCACGCAGAAACACCTAGATTGAAGATAAGCACCTTTTGCCATTGACCGCGACGAACATAGAAGATGCACAAACTTCTTGCAATCCCGGCCGAATGGAAGGAGATATCTGCTTAAAACTTTCTGTGCAAGTGTAGACAGTGGCACCCGACATGCCTGCGTTGTCGTTTTCCGCCGGGCACTCTTTGGGCCGGAGCAGCACGCAGAAACACCTAGATTGAAGATAAGCGCCTTTTGCCATTGACCGCGACGAACATAGAAGATGCACAAACTTCTTGCAATTCCGGCCGAACGAAAGAAGATATCTGCTCAAAACATTCTGTGCAGGTGCAGACAGTGGCACCCGACATGCCTGCGTTGTCGTTTTCAGCCGGGCACTCTTTGGGCCGGAGCAGCACGCAGAAACACCTAGATTGAAGATAAGCGTCTTTTTGTCATTGACCGCGACCAACATTGAAGATGCACAAACTTCTTTCAATTCCGGCCGAACGGAAGGAGATATCTGCTCACAATTTTCTGTGCAGGTGTAGAAAGTGGCACCCGACATGCCTGCGTTGTCGTTTTCCGCCGGGCACTCTTTGGGCCGGCGCAGCACGCAGAAACACCTAGATTGAAGATAAGCGCCTTTTGCCATTGACCGCGACGAACATAGAAGATGCACAAACTTCTTGCAATTCCGGCCGAATAGAAGGAGATATCTGCTCAAAACTTTCTGTGTAGTTGTAGACAGTGGCACTCGACATGCCTGCGTTGTCGTTTTCCGCCGGGCACTCTTTGGGCCGGAGCAGCACGCAGAAACACCTAGATTGAAGATAAGCGCCTTTTGCCATTGACCGCGACGAACATAGAAGATGCACAAACGTCTTGCAATTCCGGCCGAATGGAAGGAGATATCTGCTCAAAACTTTCTGAGCTGGTGCAGACAGTGGCACCCGACATGCCTGCGTTGTCGTTTTCAGCCGGGCACTCATTGGGCCGGCGCAGCACGCAGAAACACCTAGATTCCAGATAAGGGCTTTTTGACATTGACCGTGACCAATATTGAAGATGCACAAACGTCTTGCAATTCCGGCTGAATGGAAGGAGATATCTGCTCACAACTTTCTGTGCAGGTGCAGACAGTGGCACCCGACATGCCTGCGTTGTCGTTTTCTGCCGGGCACTCTTTGGGCCGGCGCAGCACGCAGAAACACCTAGATTGAAGATAAGCGCCTTTTGCCATTGACCGCGACGAACATAGAAGATGCACAAACTTCTTGCAATCCCGGCCGAATGGAAGGAGATATCTGCTTAAAACTTTCTGTGCAAGTGTAGACAGTGGCACCCGACATGCCTGCGTTGTCGTGTTCCGCCGGGCACTCTTTGGGCCGGAGCAGCACGCAGAAACACCTAGATTGAAGATAAGCGCCTTTTGCCATTGACCGCGACGAACATAGAAGATGCACAAACTTCTTGCAATTCCGGCCGAACGAAAGAAGATATCTGCTCAAAACATTCTGTGCAGGTGCAGACAGTGGCACCCGACATGCCTGCGTTGTCGTTTTCAGCCGGGCACTCTTTGGGCCGGATCAGCACGCAGAAACACCTATATTGAAGATAAGCGTCTTTTTGTCATTGACCGCGACCAACATTGAAGATGCACAAACTTCTTTCAATTCCGGCCGAACGGAAGGAGATATCTGCTCACAATTTTCTGTGCAGGTGTAGACAGTGGCACCCGACATGCCTGCGTTGTCGTTTTCCGCCGGGCACTCTTTGGGCCGGTGCAGCACGCAGAAACACCTAGATTGCAGATAAGGGCTTTTTGACATTGACCGTGACCAATATGGAAGATGCACAAACGTCTTGCAATTCCGGCCGAATGGAAGGAGATATCTGCTCACAACTTTCTGTGCAGGTGCAGAGAGTGGCACCCGACATGCCTGCGTTGTCGTTTTCAGCCGGGCACTCTTTGGGCCGGAGCAGCACGCTGAAACACCTAGATTGAAGATAAGCGCCTTTTTGTCATTGACCGCGACGAACATAGAAGATGCACAAACTTCTTGCAATTCCGGCCGAATGGAAGGAGATATCTGCTCAAAACTTTCTGTGCAGGTGTAGACAGTGGCACCCGACATGCCTGCGTTGTCGTTTTCCGCCGAGCACTGTTTGGGCCGGAGCAGCACGCAGAAACACCTAGATTGAAGATAAGCGCCTTTTGCCATTGACCGCGACGAACATAGAAGATGCACAAACATCTTGCAATTCCGGCCGAATGGAAGGAGATATCTGCTCAAAACTTTCTGAGCTGGTGCAGACAGTGGCACCCGACATGCCTGCGTTGTCGTTTTCAGCCGGGCACTCTTTGGGCCGGCGCAGTACGCAGAAACACCTAGATTGCAGATAAGGGCTTTTTGACATTGACCGTGACCAATATTGAAGATGCACAAACGTCTTGCAATTCCGGCCGAATGAAAGAAGATATCTGCTCAAAACTTTCTGTGCAGGTGCAGACAGTGGCACCCGACATGCCTGCGTTGTCGTTTTCAGCCGGGCACTCTTTGGGCCGGAGCAGCACGCAGAAACACCTAGATTGAAGATAAGCGCCTTTTGCCATTGACCGCGACGAACATAGAAGATGCACAAACTTCTTGCAATCCCGGCCGAATGGAAGGAGATATCTGCTCAAAACTTTCTGTGCAAGTGTAGACAGTGGCACCCGACATGCCTGCGTTGTCGTTTTCCGCCTAGCACTCTTTGGGCTGGAGCAGCACGCAGAAACACCTAGATTGAAGATAAGCGCCTTTTGCCATTGACCGCGACGAACATAGAAGATGCACAAACTTCTTGCAATCCCGGCCGAATGGAAGGAGATATCTGCTCAAAACTTTCTGTGCAAGTGCAGACAGTGGCACCCGACATGCCTGCGTTGTCGTTTTCCGCCGGGCACTCTTTGGGCCGGCGCAGCACGCAGAAACACCTAGATTGAAGATAAGCGCCTTTTGCCATTGACCGCGACGAACATAGAAGATGCACAAACTTCTTGCAATTCCGGCCGAATGGAAGGAGATATCTGCTCAAAACTTTCTGTGCAGGTGCAGACAGTGGCACCCGACATGCCTGCGTTGTCGTTTTCAGCCGGGCACTCTTTGGGCCGGCGCAGCACGCCGAAACACCTAGATTGCAGATAAGAGCTTTTTGACATTGACCGTGACCAATATTGGAGATGCACAAACGTCTTGCAATTCCGGCCGAACGAAAGAAGATATCTGCTCAAAACATTCTGTGCAGGTGCAGACAGTGGCACCCGACATGCCTGCGTTGTCGTTTTCAGCCGGGCACTCTTTGGGCCGGAGCAGCACGCAGAAACACCTAGATTGAAGATAAGCGCCTTTTTGTCATTGACCGCGACCAACATTGAAGATGCACAAACTTATTTCAATTCCGGCCGAACGGAAGGAGATATCTGCTCACAACTTTCTGTGCAGGTGCAGACAGTGGCACCCGACATGCCTGCGTTGTCGTTTTCCGCCGGGCACTCTTTGGGCCGGCGCAGCACGCAGAAACACCTAGATTGAAGATAAGCGCCTTTTGCCATTGACCGCGACGAACATAGAAGATGCACAAACTTCTTGCAATTCCGGCCGAATAGAAGGAGATATCTGCTCAAAACTTTCTGTGCAGGTGTAGACAGTGGTACTCGACATGCCTGCGTTGTCGTTTTCCGCCGGGCACTCTTTGGGCCGGAGCAGCACGCAGAAACACCTAGATTGAAGATAAGCGCCTTTTGCCATTGACCGCGACGAACATAGAAGATGCACAAACATCTTGCAATTCCGGCCGAATAAAAGGAGATATCTGCTCAAAACTTTCTGTGCAGGTGCAGAGAGTGGCACCCGACATGCCTGCGTTGTCGTTTTCAGCCGGGCACTCTTTTGGCCGGCGCAGCACGCAGAAACACCTAGATTGAAGATAAGGGCTTTTTGACATTGACCGTGACCAATATTAAAGATGCACAAACGTCTTGCAATTCCGGCCGAACGAAAGAAGATATCTGCTCAAAACTTTCTGTGCAGGTGCAGACAGTGGCACCCGACATGCCTGCATTGTCGTTTTCAGCCGGGCACTCTTTGGGCCGGAGCAGCACGCAGAAACACCTAGATTGAAGATAAGCGCCTTTTTGTCATTGACCGCGACCAACATTGAAGATGCACAAACTTCTTTCAATTCCGGCCGAACGGAAGGAGATATCTGCTCACAACTTTCTGTGCAGGTGCAGACAGTGGCACCCGACATGCCTGCGTTGTCGTTTTCCGCCGGGCACTCTTTGGGCCGGCGCAGCACGCAGAAACACCTAGATTGAAGATAAGCGCCTTTTGCCATTGACCGCGACGAACATAGAAGATGCACAAACTTCTTGCAATTCCGGCGGAATAGAAGGAGATATCTGCTCAAAACTTTCTGTGCAGGTGTAGACAGTGGCACTCGACATGCCTGCGTTGTCGTTTTCCGCCGGGCACTCTTTGGGCCGGCGCAGCACGCAGAAACACCTAGATTGAAGATAAGCGCCTTTTGCCATTGACCGCGACGAACATAGAAGATGCACAAACATCTTGCAATTCCGGCCGAATGGAAGGAGATATCTGCTCAAAACTTTCTGAGCTGGTGCAGACAGTGGCACCCGACATGCCTGCGTTGTCGTTTTCAGCCGGGCACTCTTTGGGCCGGCGCAGCACGCAGAAACACCTAGATTGCAGATAAGGGCTTTTTGACATTGACCGTGACCAATATGGAAGATGCACAAACGTCTTGCAATTCCGGCCGAATGGAAGGAGATATCTGCTCACAACTTTCTGTGCAGGTGCAGAGAGTGGCACCCGACATGCCTGCGTTGTCGTTTTCAGCCGGGCACTCTTTGGGCCGGCGCAGCACGCAGAAACACCTAGATTGCAGATAAGGGCTTTTTGACATTGAACGTGACCAATATTGAAGATGCACAAACGTCTGGCAATTCCGGCCGAACGGAAGGAGATATCTGCTCACAGCTTTCTGTGCAGGTGTAGACAGTGGCACCCGACATGCCTGCATTGTCGTTTTCAGCCGGGCACTCTTTGGGCCGGAGCAGCACGCAGAAACACCTAGATTGAAGATAAGCGCCTTTTTGTCATTGACCGCGACCAACATTGAAGATGCACAAACTTCTTTCAATTCCGGCCGAAAGGAAGGAGATATCTGCTCACAACTTTCTGTGCAGGTGCAGACAGTGGCACCCGACATGCCTGCGTTGTCGTTTTCCGCCGGGCACTCTTTGGGCCGGCGCAGCACGCAGAAACACCTGGATTGAAGATAAGCGCCTTTTGCCATTGACCGCGACGAACATAGAAGATGCACAAACTTCTTGCAATTCCGGCGGAATAGAAGGAGATATCTGCTCACAACTTTCTGTGCAGGTGCAGACAGTGGCACCCGACATGCCTGCGTTGTCGTTTTCTGCCGGGCACTCTTTGGGCCGGCGCAGCACGCAGAAACACCTAGATTGAAGATAAGCGCCTTTTGCCATTGACCGCGACGAACATAGAAGATGCACAAACTTCTTGCAATCCCGGCCGAATGGAAGGAGAAATCTGCTTAAAACTTTCTGTGCAAGTGTAGACAGTGGCACCCGACATGCGTGCTTTGTCGTTTTCCGCCGGGCACTCTTTGGGCCGGAGCAGCACGCAGAAACACCTAGATTGAAGATAAGCGCCTTTTGCCATTGACCGCGACGAACATAGAAGATGCACAAACTTCTTGCAATTCCGGCCGAACGAAAGAAGATATCTGCTCAAAACATTCTGTGCAGGTGCAGACAGTGGCACCCGACATGCCTGCGTTGTCGTTTTCAGCCGGGCACTCTTTGGGCCGGATCAGCACGCAGAAACACCTAGATTGAAGATAAGCGTCTTTTTGTCATTGACCGCGACCAACATTGAAGATGCACAAACTTCTTTCAATTCCGGCCGAACGGAAGGAGATATCTGCTCACAATTTTCTGTGCAGGTGTAGACAGTGGCACCCGACATGCCTGCGTTGTCGTTTTCCGCCGGGCACTCTTTGGGCCGGTGCAGCACGCAGAAACACCTAGATTGCAGATAAGGGCTTTTTGACATTGACCGTGACCAATATGGAAGATGCACAAACGTCTTGCAATTCCGGCCGAATGGAAGGAGATATCTGCTCACAACTTTCTGTGCAGGTGCAGAGAGTGGCACCCGACATGCCTGCGTTGTCGTTTTCAGCCGGGCACTCTTTGGGCCGGAGCAGCACGCTGAAACACCTAGATTGAAGATAAGCGCCTTTTTGTCATTGACCGCGACGAACATAGAAGATGCACAAACTTCTTGCAATTCCGGCCGAATGGAAGGAGATATCTGCTCAAAACTTTCTGTGCAGGTGTAGACAGTGGCACCCGACATGCCTGCGTTGTCGTTTTCCGCCGAGCACTGTTTGGGCCGGAGCAGCACGCAGAAACACCTAGATTGAAGATAAGCGCCTTTTGCCATTGACCGCGACGAACATAGAAGATGCACAAACATCTTGCAATTCCGGCCGAATGGAAGGAGATATCTGCTCAAAACTTTCTGAGCTGGTGCAGACAGTGGCACCCGACATGCCTGCGTTGTCGTTTTCAGCCGGGCACTCTTTGGGCCGGCGCAGTACGCAGAAACACCTAGATTGCAGATAAGGGCTTTTTGACATTGACCGTGACCAATATTGAAGATGCACAAACGTCTTGCAATTCCGGCCGAATGAAAGAAGATATCTGCTCAAAACTTTCTGTGCAGGTGCAGACAGTGGCACCCGACATGCCTGCGTTGTCGTTTTCAGCCGGGCACTCTTTGGGCCGGAGCAGCACGCAGAAACACCTAGATTGAAGATAAGCGCCTTTTGCCATTGACCGCGACGAACATAGAAGATGCACAAACTTCTTGCAATCCCGGCCGAATGGAAGGAGATATCTGCTCAAAACTTTCTGTGCAAGTGTAGACAGTGGCACCCGACATGCCTGCGTTGTCGTTTTCCGCCTAGCACTCTTTGGGCTGGAGCAGCACGCAGAAACACCTAGATTGAAGATAAGCGCCTTTTGCCATTGACCGCGACGAACATAGAAGATGCACAAACTTCTTGCAATTCCGGCCGAATGGAAGGAGATATCTGCTCAAAACTTTCTGTGCAAGTGCAGACAGTGGCACCCGACATGCCTGCGTTGTCGTTTTCCGCCGGGCACTCTTTGGGCCGGCGCAGCACGCAGAAACACCTAGATTGAAGATAAGCGCCTTTTGCCATTGACCGCGACGAACATAGAAGATGCACAAACTTCTTGCAATTCCGGCCGAATGGAAGGAGATATCTGATAAAAACTTTCTGTGCTGGTGCAAACAGTGGCACCCGACATGCCTGCGTTATCGTTTTCAGCCGGGCACTCTTTGGGCCGGCGCAGCACGCAAAAACAATTAGATTGCAGATAAGGGCTTTTTGACATTGACCGCGACCAATATTGAAGATGCACAAACGTCTTGCAATTTCGGCCGAACGGAAGAAGATATCTGCTCAAAACTTTCTGTGCAGGTGCAGACAGTGGCACCCGACATGCCTGCGTTGTCGTTTTCAGCCGGGCACTCTTTGGGCCGGCGCAGCACGCAGAAAAACCTAGATTGAAGATAAGCGCCTTTTTGCCATTGACCGCGACCAACATTGAAGATGCACAAACTTCTTTCAATTCCGGCCGAACGGAAGGAGATATGTGCTCAAAACTTTCTGTGCTGGTGCAGACAGTGGCACCCGACATGCCTGCATTGTCGTTTTCCCCCGGGCACTCTTTGGGCCGGCGCAACACGCAGAAACACCTAGATTGAAGATAAGCGCCTTTTGCCATTGACCGCGACGAACATAGAAGATGCACAAACTTCTTGCAATCCCGGCCGAATGGAAGGAGATATCTGCTCAAAACTTTCTGTGCAAGTGTAGACAGTGGCACCCGACATGCCTGCGTTGTCGTTTTCCGCCGGGCACTCTTTGGGCTGGAGCAGCACGCAGAAACACCTAGATTGAAGATAAGCGCCTTTTGCCATTGACCGCGACGAACATAGAAGATGCACAAACTTCTTGCAATCCCGGCCGAATGGAAGGAGATATCTGCTCAAAACTTTCTGTGCAAGTGTAGACAGTGGCACCCGACATGCCTGCGTTGTCGTTTTCCGCCGGGCACTCTTTGGGCCGGAGCAGCACGCAGAAACACCTAGATTGAAGATAAGCGCCTTTTGCCATTGACCGCGACGAACATAGAAGATGCACAAACTTCTTGCAATTCCGGCCGAATGGAAGGAGATATCTGCTCAAAACTTTCTGAGCTGGTGCAGACAGTGGCACCCGACATGCCTGCGTTGTCGTTTTCAGCCGGGCACTCTTTGGGCCGGCGCAGCACGCAGAAACACCTAGATTGCAGATAAGGGCTTTTTGACATTGACCGTGACCAATATTGAAGATGCACAAACGTCTTGCAATTCCGGCCGAACGGAAGGAGATATCTGCTCACAATTTTCTGTGCAGGTGTAGACAGTGGCACCCGACATGCCTGCGTTGTCGTTTTCCGCCGGGCACTCTTTGGGCCGGCGCAGCACGCAGAAACACCTAGATTGAAGATAAGCGCCTTTTGCCATTGACCGCGACGAACATAGAAGATGCACAAACTTCTTGCAATCCCGGCCGAATGGAAGGAGATATCTTCTCAAAACTTTCTGTGCAAGTGTAGACAGTGGCACCCGACATGCCTGCGTTGTCGTTTTCCGCCGGGCACTCTTTGGGCCGGAGCAGCACGCAGAAACACCTAGATTGAAGATAAGCGCCTTTTGCCATTGACCGCGACGAACATAGAAGATGCACAAACTTCTTGCAATTCCGGCCGAATGGAAGGAGATATCTGCTCAAAACTTTCTGAGCTGGTGCAGACAGTGGCACCCGACATGCCTGCGTTGTCGTTTTCAGCCGGGCACTCTTTGGGCCGGCGCAGCACGCAGAAACACCTAGATTGCAGATAAGGGCTTTTTGACATTGACCGTGACCAATATTGAAGATGCACAAACGTCTGGCAATTCCGGCCGAACGGAAGGAGATATCTGCTCACAGTTTTCTGTGCAGGTGTAGACAGTGGCACCCGACATGCCTGCGTTGTCGTTTTCCGCCGGGCACTCTTTGGGCCGGCGCAGCACGCTGAAACACCTAGATTGAAGATAAGCGCCTTTTGCCATTGACCGCGACGAACATAGAAGATGCACAAACTTCTTGCAATTCCGGCCGAATGGAAGGAGATATCTGCTCAAAACTTTCTGAGCTGGTGCAGACAGTGGCACCCGACATGACTGCCTTGTCGTTTTCAGCCGGGCACTCTTTGGGCCGGCGCAGCACGCAGAAACACCTAGATTGCAGATAAGGGCTTTTTGACATTGAGAGTGACCAATATTGAAGATGCACAAACGTCTTGAAATTCCGGCCGAACGAAAGAAGATATCTGCTCAAAACATTCTGTGCAGGTGCAGACAGTGGCACCCGACATGCCTGCATTGTCGTTTTCAGCCGGGCACTCTTTGGGCCGGAGCAGCACGCAGAAACACCTAGATTGAAGATAAGCGCCTTTTTGTCATTGACCGCGACCAACATTGAAGATGCACAAACTTCTTTCAATTCCGGCCGAAAGGAAGGAGATATCTGCTCACAACTTTCTGTGCAGGTGCAGACAGTGGCACCCGACATGACTGCGTTGTCGTTTTCCGCCGGGCACTCTTTGGGCCGGCGCAGCACGCAGAAACACCTGGATTGAAGATAAGCGCCTTTTGCCATTGACCGCGACGAACATAGAAGATGCACAAACTTCTTGCAATTCCGGCGGAATAGAAGGAGATATCTGCTCAAAACTTTCTGTGCAGGTGTAGACTGTGGCACTCGACATGCCTGCGTTGTCGTTTTCCGCCGGGCACTCTTTGGGACAGCGCAGCACGCAGAAACACCTAGATTGAAGATAAGCGCCTTTTGCCATTGACCGCGACGAACAGAGAAGATGCACAAACTTCTTGCAATCCCGGCCGAATGGAAGGAGATATCTGCTTAAAACTTTCTGTGCAAGTGTAGACAGTGGCACCCGACATGCCTGCGTTGTCGTTTTCCGCCGGGCACTCTTTGGGCCGGAGCAGCACGCAGAAACACCTAGATTGAAGATAAGCGCCTTTTGCCATTGACCGCGACGAACATAGAAGATGCACAAACTTCTTGCAATTCCGGCCGAACGAAAGAAGATATCTGCTCAAAACATTCTGTGCAGGTGCAGACAGTGGCACCCGACATGCCTGCGTTGTCGTTTTCAGCCGGGCACTCTTTGGGCCGGAGCAGCACGCAGAAACACCTAGATTGAAGATAAGCGTCTTTTTGTCATTGACCGCGACCAACATTGAAGATGCACAAACTTCTTTCAATTCCGGCCGAACGGAAGGAGATATCTGCTCACAACTTTTTGTGCAGGTGCAGACAGTGGCACCCGACATGCCTGCGTTGTCGTTTTCCGCCGGGCACTCTTTGGGCCGGCGCAGCACGCAGAAACACCTAGATTGAAGATAAGCGCCTTTTGCCATTGACCGCGACGAACATAGAAGATGCACAAACTTCTTGCAATTCCGGCCGAATGGAAGGAGATATCTGCTCAAAACTTTCTGAGCTGGTGCAGACAGTGGCACCCGACATGCCTGCGTTGTCGTTTTCAGCCGGGCACTCTTTGGGCCGGCGCAGCACGCAGAAACACCTAGATTGCAGATAAGGGCTTTTTGACATTGACCGTGACCAATATTGAAGATGCACAAACGTCTTGCAATTCCGGCCGAATGAAAGAAGATATCTGCTCAAAACTTTCTGTGCAGGTGCAGACAGTGGCACCCGACATGCCTGCGTTGTCGTTTTCCGCCGGGCACTCTTTGGGCCGGAGCAGCACGCAGAAACACCTAGATTGAAGATAAGGGCTTTTTGACATTGACCGTGACCAATATTGAAGATGCACAAACGTCTTGCAATTCCGGCCGAATGAAAGAAGATATCTGCTCAAAACTTTCTGTGCAGGTGCAGACAGTGGCACCCGACATGCCTGCGTTGTCGTTTTCAGCCGGGCACTCTTTGGGCCGGAGCAGCACGCAGAAACACCTAGATTGAAGATAAGCGCCTTTTGCCATTGACCGCGACGAACATAGAAGATGCACAAACTTCTTGCAATCCCGGCCGAATGGAAGGAGATATCTGCTCAAAACTTTCTGTGCAAGTGTAGACAGTGGCACCCGACATGCCTGCGTTGTCGTTTTCCGCCTAGCACTCTTTGGGCTGGAGCAGCACGCAGAAACACCTAGATTGAAGATAAGCGCCTTTTGCCATTGACCGCGACGAACATAGAAGATGCACAAACTTCTTGCAATCCCGGCCGAATGGAAGGAGATATCTGCTCAAAACTTTCTGTGCAAGTGCAGACAGTGGCACCCGACATGCCTGCGTTGTCGTTTTCCGCCGGGCACTCTTTGGGCCGGCGCAGCACGCAGAAACACCTAGATTGAAGATAAGCGCCTTTTGCCATTGACCGCGACGAACATAGAAGATGCACAAACTTCTTGCAATTCCGGCCGAATGGAAGGAGATATCTGCTCAAAACTTTCTGTGCAGGTGCAGACAGTGGCACCCGACATGCCTGCGTTGTCGTTTTCAGCCGGGCACTCTTTGGGCCGGCGCAGCACGCCGAAACACCTAGATTGCAGATAAGAGCTTTTTGACATTGACCGTGACCAATATTGGAGATGCACAAACGTCTTGCAATTCCGGCCGAACGAAAGAAGATATCTGCTCAAAACATTCTGTGCAGGTGCAGACAGTGGCACCCGACATGCCTGCGTTGTCGTTTTCAGCCGGGCACTCTTTGGGCCGGAGCAGCACGCAGAAACACCTAGATTGAAGATAAGCGCCTTTTTGTCATTGACCGCGACCAACATTGAAGATGCACAAACTTATTTCAATTCCGGCCGAACGGAAGGAGATATCTGCTCACAACTTTCTGTGCAGGTGCAGACAGTGGCACCCGACATGCCTGCGTTGTCGTTTTCCGCCGGGCACTCTTTGGGCCGGCGCAGCACGCAGAAACACCTAGATTGAAGATAAGCGCCTTTTGCCATTGACCGCGACGAACATAGAAGATGCACAAACTTCTTGCAATTCCGGCCGAATAGAAGGAGATATCTGCTCAAAACTTTCTGTGCAGGTGTAGACAGTGGTACTCGACATGCCTGCGTTGTCGTTTTCCGCCGGGCACTCTTTGGGCCGGAGCAGCACGCAGAAACACCTAGATTGAAGATAAGCGCCTTTTGCCATTGACCGCGACGAACATAGAAGATGCACAAACATCTTGCAATTCCGGCCGAATAAAAGGAGATATCTGCTCAAAACTTTCTGTGCAGGTGCAGAGAGTGGCACCCGACATGCCTGCGTTGTCGTTTTCAGCCGGGCACTCTTTTGGCCGGCGCAGCACGCAGAAACACCTAGATTGAAGATAAGGGCTTTTTGACATTGACCGTGACCAATATTAAAGATGCACAAACGTCTTGCAATTCCGGCCGAACGAAAGAAGATATCTGCTCAAAACTTTCTGTGCAGGTGCAGACAGTGGCACCCGACATGCCTGCATTGTCGTTTTCAGCCGGGCACTCTTTGGGCCGGAGCAGCACGCAGAAACACCTAGATTGAAGATAAGCGCCTTTTTGTCATTGACCGCGACCAACATTGAAGATGCACAAACTTCTTTCAATTCCGGCCGAACGGAAGGAGATATCTGCTCACAACTTTCTGTGCAGGTGCAGACAGTGGCACCCGACATGCCTGCGTTGTCGTTTTCCGCCGGGCACTCTTTGGGCCGGCGCAGCACGCAGAAACACCTAGATTGAAGATAAGCGCCTTTTGCCATTGACCGCGACGAACATAGAAGATGCACAAACTTCTTGCAATTCCGGCGGAATAGAAGGAGATATCTGCTCAAAACTTTCTGTGCAGGTTGTAGACAGTGGCACTCGACATGCCTGCGTTGTCGTTTTCCGCCGGGCACTCTTTGGGCCGGCGCAGCACGCAGAAACACCTAGATTGAAGATAAGCGCCTTTTGCCATTGACCGCGACGAACATAGAAGATGCACAAACATCTTGCAATTCGGCCGAATGGAAGGAGATATCTGCTCAAAACTTTCTGAGCTGGTGCAGACAGTGGCACCCGACATGCCTGCGTTGTCGTTTTCAGCCGGGCACTCTTTGGGCCGGCGCAGCACGCAGAAACACCTAGATTGCAGATAAGGGCTTTTTGACATTGACCGTGACCAATATGGAAGATGCACAAACGTCTTGCAATTCCGGCCGAATGGAAGGAGATATCTGCTCACAACTTTCTGTGCAGGTGCAGAGAGTGGCACCCGACATGCCTGCGTTGTCGTTTTCAGCCGGGCACTCTTTGGGCCGGCGCAGCACGCAGAAACACCTAGATTGCAGATAAGGGCTTTTTGACATTGAACGTGACCAATATTGAAGATGCACAAACGTCTGGCAATTCCGGCCCGAACGGAAGGAGATATCTGCTCACAGCTTTCTGTGCAGGTGTAGACAGTGGCACCCGACATGCCTGCATTGTCGTTTTCAGCCGGGCACTCTTTGGGCCGGAGCAGCACGCAGAAACACCTAGATTGAAGATAAGCGCCTTTTTGTCATTGACCGGCGACCAACATTGAAGATGCACAAACTTCTTTCAATTCCGGCCGAAAGGAAGGAGATATCTGCTCACAACTTTCTGTGCAGGTGCAGACAGTGGCACCCGACATGCCTGCGTTGTCGTTTTCCGCCGGGCACTCTTTGGGCCGGCGCAGCACGCAGAAACACCTGGATTGAAGATAAGCGCCTTTTGCCATTGACCGCGACGAACATAGAAGATGCACAAACTTCTTGCAATTCCGGCGGAATAGAAGGAGATATCTGCTCACAACTTTCTGTGCAGGTGCAGACAGTGGCACCCGACATGCCTGCGTTGTCGTTTTCTGCCGGGCACTCTTTGGGCCGGCGCAGCACGCAGAAACACCTAGATTGAAGATAAGCGCCTTTTGCCATTGACCGCGACGAACATAGAAGATGCACAAACTTCTTGCAATCCCGGCCGAATGGAAGGAGATATCTGCTTAAAACTTTCTGTGCAAGTGTAGACAGTGGCACCCGACATGCCTGCGTTGTCGTTTTCCGCCGGGCACTCTTTGGGCCGGAGCAGCACGCAGAAACACCTAGATTGAAGATAAGCGCCTTTTGCCATTGACCGCGACGAACATAGAAGATGCACAAACTTCTTGCAATTCCGGCCGAACGAAAGAAGATATCTGCTCAAAACATTCTGTGCAGGTGCAGACAGTGGCACCCGACATGCCTGCGTTGTCGTTTTCAGCCGGGCACTCTTTGGGCCGGATCAGCACGCAGAAACACCTAGATTGAAGATAAGCGTCTTTTTGTCATTGACCGCGACCAACATTGAAGATGCACAAACTTCTTTCAATTCCGGCCGAACGGAAGGAGATATCTGCTCACAATTTTCTGTGCAGGTGTAGACAGTGGCACCCGACATGCCTGCGTTGTCGTTTTCCGCCGGGCACTCTTTGGGCCGGTGCAGCACGCAGAAACACCTAGATTGCAGATAAGGGCTTTTTGACATTGACCGTGACCAATATGGAAGATGCACAAACGTCTTGCAATTCCGGCCGAATGGAAGGAGATATCTGCTCACAACTTTCTGTGCAGGTGCAGAGAGTGGCACCCGACATGCCTGCGTTGTCGTTTTCAGCCGGGCACTCTTTGGGCCGGAGCAGCACGCTGAAACACCTAGATTGAAGATAAGCGCCTTTTTGTCATTGACCGCGACGAACATAGAAGATGCACAAACTTCTTGCAATTCCGGCCGAATGGAAGGAGATATCTGCTCAAAACTTTCTGTGCAGGTGTAGACAGTGGCACCCGACATGCCTGCGTTGTCGTTTTCCGCCGAGCACTGTTTGGGCCGGAGCAGCACGCAGAAACACCTAGATTGAAGATAAGCGCCTTTTGCCATTGACCGCGACGAACATAGAAGATGCACAAACATCTTGCAATTCCGGCCGAATGGAAGGAGATATCTGCTCAAAACTTTCTGAGCTGGTGCAGACAGTGGCACCCGACATGCCTGCGTTGTCGTTTTCAGCCGGGCACTCTTTGGGCCGGCGCAGTACGCAGAAACACCTAGATTGCAGATAAGGGCTTTTTGACATTGACCGTGACCAATATTGAAGATGCACAAACGTCTTGCAATTCCGGCCGAATGAAAGAAGATATCTGCTCAAAACTTTCTGTGCAGGTGCAGACAGTGGCACCCGACATGCCTGCGTTGTCGTTTTCAGCCGGGCACTCTTTGGGCCGGAGCAGCACGCAGAAACACCTAGATTGAAGATAAGCGCCTTTTGCCATTGACCGCGACGAACATAGAAGATGCACAAACTTCTTGCAATCCCGGCCGAATGGAAGGAGATATCTGCTCAAAACTTTCTGTGCAAGTGTAGACAGTGGCACCCGACATGCCTGCGTTGTCGTTTTCCGCCTAGCACTCTTTGGGCTGGAGCAGCACGCAGAAACACCTAGATTGAAGATAAGCGCCTTTTGCCATTGACCGCGACGAACATAGAAGATGCACAAACTTCTTGCAATTCCGGCCGAATGGAAGGAGATATCTGCTCAAAACTTTCTGTGCAAGTGCAGACAGTGGCACCCGACATGCCTGCGTTGTCGTTTTCCGCCGGGCACTCTTTGGGCCGGCGCAGCACGCAGAAACACCTAGATTGAAGATAAGCGCCTTTTGCCATTGACCGCGACGAACATAGAAGATGCACAAACTTCTTGCAATTCCGGCCGAATGGAAGGAGATATCTGATAAAAACTTTCTGTGCTGGTGCAAACAGTGGCACCCGACATGCCTGCGTTATCGTTTTCAGCCGGGCACTCTTTGGGCCGGCGCAGCACGCAAAAACAATTAGATTGCAGATAAGGGCTTTTTGACATTGACCGCGACCAATATTGAAGATGCACAAACGTCTTGCAATTTCGGCCGAACGGAAGAAGATATCTGCTCAAAACTTTCTGTGCAGGTGCAGACAGTGGCACCCGACATGCCTGCGTTGTCGTTTTCAGCCGGGCACTCTTTGGGCCGGCGCAGCACGCAGAAAAACCTAGATTGAAGATAAGCGCCTTTTTGCCATTGACCGCGACCAACATTGAAGATGCACAAACTTCTTTCAATTCCGGCCGAACGGAAGGAGATATGTGCTCAAAACTTTCTGTGCTGGTGCAGACAGTGGCACCCGACATGCCTGCATTGTCGTTTTCCCCCGGGCACTCTTTGGGCCGGCGCAACACGCAGAAACACCTAGATTGAAGATAAGCGCCTTTTGCCATTGACCGCGACGAACATAGAAGATGCACAAACTTCTTGCAATCCCGGCCGAATGGAAGGAGATATCTGCTCAAAACTTTCTGTGCAAGTGTAGACAGTGGCACCCGACATGCCTGCGTTGTCGTTTTCCGCCGGGCACTCTTTGGGCTGGAGCAGCACGCAGAAACACCTAGATTGAAGATAAGCGCCTTTTGCCATTGACCGCGACGAACATAGAAGATGCACAAACTTCTTGCAATCCCGGCCGAATGGAAGGAGATATCTGCTCAAAACTTTCTGTGCAAGTGTAGACAGTGGCACCCGACATGCCTGCGTTGTCGTTTTCCGCCGGGCACTCTTTGGGCCGGAGCAGCACGCAGAAACACCTAGATTGAAGATAAGCGCCTTTTGCCATTGACCGCGACGAACATAGAAGATGCACAAACTTCTTGCAATTCCGGCCGAATGGAAGGAGATATCTGCTCAAAACTTTCTGAGCTGGTGCAGACAGTGGCACCCGACATGCCTGCGTTGTCGTTTTCAGCCGGGCACTCTTTGGGCCGGCGCAGCACGCAGAAACACCTAGATTGCAGATAAGGGCTTTTTGACATTGACCGTGACCAATATTGAAGATGCACAAACGTCTTGCAATTCCGGCCGAACGGAAGGAGATATCTGCTCACAATTTTCTGTGCAGGTGTAGACAGTGGCACCCGACATGCCTGCGTTGTCGTTTTCCGCCGGGCACTCTTTGGGCCGGCGCAGCACGCAGAAACACCTAGATTGAAGATAAGCGCCTTTTGCCATTGACCGCGACGAACATAGAAGATGCACAAACTTCTTGCAATCCCGGCCGAATGGAAGGAGATATCTTCTCAAAACTTTCTGTGCAAGTGTAGACAGTGGCACCCGACATGCCTGCGTTGTCGTTTTCCGCCGGGCACTCTTTGGGCCGGAGCAGCACGCAGAAACACCTAGATTGAAGATAAGCGCCTTTTGCCATTGACCGCGACGAACATAGAAGATGCACAAACTTCTTGCAATTCCGGCCGAATGGAAGGAGATATCTGCTCAAAACTTTCTGAGCTGGTGCAGACAGTGGCACCCGACATGCCTGCGTTGTCGTTTTCAGCCGGGCACTCTTTGGGCCGGCGCAGCACGCAGAAACACCTAGATTGCAGATAAGGGCTTTTTGACATTGACCGTGACCAATATTGAAGATGCACAAACGTCTGGCAATTCCGGCCGAACGGAAGGAGATATCTGCTCACAGTTTTCTGTGCAGGTGTAGACAGTGGCACCCGACATGCCTGCGTTGTCGTTTTCCGCCGGGCACTCTTTGGGCCGGCGCAGCACGCTGAAACACCTAGATTGAAGATAAGCGCCTTTTGCCATTGACCGCGACGAACATAGAAGATGCACAAACTTCTTGCAATTCCGGCCGAATGGAAGGAGATATCTGCTCAAAACTTTCTGAGCTGGTGCAGACAGTGGCACCCGACATGACTGCCTTGTCGTTTTCAGCCGGGCACTCTTTGGGCCGGCGCAGCACGCAGAAACACCTAGATTGCAGATAAGGGCTTTTTGACATTGAGAGTGACCAATATTGAAGATGCACAAACGTCTTGAAATTCCGGCCGAACGAAAGAAGATATCTGCTCAAAACATTCTGTGCAGGTGCAGACAGTGGCACCCGACATGCCTGCATTGTCGTTTTCAGCCGGGCACTCTTTGGGCCGGAGCAGCACGCAGAAACACCTAGATTGAAGATAAGCGCCTTTTTGTCATTGACCGCGACCAACATTGAAGATGCACAAACTTCTTTCAATTCCGGCCGAAAGGAAGGAGATATCTGCTCACAACTTTCTGTGCAGGTGCAGACAGTGGCACCCGACATGACTGCGTTGTCGTTTTCCGCCGGGCACTCTTTGGGCCGGCGCAGCACGCAGAAACACCTGGATTGAAGATAAGCGCCTTTTGCCATTGACCGCGACGAACATAGAAGATGCACAAACTTCTTGCAATTCCGGCGGAATAGAAGGAGATATCTGCTCAAAACTTTCTGTGCAGGTGTAGACTGTGGCACTCGACATGCCTGCGTTGTCGTTTTCCGCCGGGCACTCTTTGGGACAGCGCAGCACGCAGAAACACCTAGATTGAAGATAAGCGCCTTTTGCCATTGACCGCGACGAACAGAGAAGATGCACAAACTTCTTGCAATCCCGGCCGAATGGAAGGAGATATCTGCTTAAAACTTTCTGTGCAAGTGTAGACAGTGGCACCCGACATGCCTGCGTTGTCGTTTTCCGCCGGGCACTCTTTGGGCCGGAGCAGCACGCAGAAACACCTAGATTGAAGATAAGCGCCTTTTGCCATTGACCGCGACGAACATAGAAGATGCACAAACTTCTTGCAATTCCGGCCGAACGAAAGAAGATATCTGCTCAAAACATTCTGTGCAGGTGCAGACAGTGGCACCCGACATGCCTGCGTTGTCGTTTTCAGCCGGGCACTCTTTGGGCCGGAGCAGCACGCAGAAACACCTAGATTGAAGATAAGCGTCTTTTTGTCATTGACCGCGACCAACATTGAAGATGCACAAACTTCTTTCAATTCCGGCCGAACGGAAGGAGATATCTGCTCACAACTTTTTGTGCAGGTGCAGACAGTGGCACCCGACATGCCTGCGTTGTCGTTTTCCGCCGGGCACTCTTTGGGCCGGCGCAGCACGCAGAAACACCTAGATTGAAGATAAGCGCCTTTTGCCATTGACCGCGACGAACATAGAAGATGCACAAACTTCTTGCAATTCCGGCCGAATGGAAGGAGATATCTGCTCAAAACTTTCTGAGCTGGTGCAGACAGTGGCACCCGACATGCCTGCGTTGTCGTTTTCAGCCGGGCACTCTTTGGGCCGGCGCAGCACGCAGAAACACCTAGATTGCAGATAAGGGCTTTTTGACATTGACCGTGACCAATATTGAAGATGCACAAACGTCTTGCAATTCCGGCCGAATGAAAGAAGATATCTGCTCAAAACTTTCTGTGCAGGTGCAGACAGTGGCACCCGACATGCCTGCGTTGTCGTTTTCCGCCGGGCACTCTTTGGGCCGGAGCAGCACGCAGAAACACCTAGATTGAAGATAAGCGCCTTTTGCCATTGACCGCGACGAACATAGAAGATGCACAAACTTATTTTAATTCCGGCCGAACGGAAGGAGATATCTGCTCACAACTTTCTGTGCAGGTGCAGACAGTGGCACCCGACATGCCTGCGTTGTCGTTTTCCGCCGGGCACTCTTTGGGCCGGCGCAGCACGCAGAAACACCTAGATTGAAGATAAGCGTCTTTTGCCATTGACCGCGACGAACATAGAAGATGCACAAACTTCTTGCAATCCCGGCCGAATGGAAGGAGATATCTGCTCAAAACTTTCTGTGCAAGTGTAGACAGTGGCACCCGACATGCCTGCGTTGTCGTTTTCCGCCGGGCACTCTTTGGGCCGGAGCAGCACGCAGAAACACCTAGATTGAAGATAAGCGCCTTTTGCCATTGACCGCGACGAACATAGAAGATGCACAAACATCTTGCAATTCCAGCCGAATGGAAGGAGATATCTGCTCAAAACTTTCTGAGCTGGTGCAGACAGTGGCACCCGACATGCCTGCGTTGTCGTTTTCAGCCGGGCACTCTTTGGGCCGGCGCAGCACGCAGAAACACCTAGATTGCAGATAAGGGCTTTTTGACATTGACCGTGACCAATATGGAAGATGCACAAACGTCTTGCAATTCCGGCCGAATGGAAGGAGATATCTGCTCACAACTTTCTGTGCAGGTGCAGAGAGTGGCACCCGACATGCCTGCGTTGTCGTTTTCAGCCGGGCACTCTTTGGGCCGGAGCAGCACGCTGAAACACCTAGATTGAAGATAAGCGCCTTTTTGTCATTGACCGCGACCAACATTGAAGATGCACAAACTTATTTCAATTCCGGCCGAACGGAAGGAGATATCTGCTCACAACTTTCTGTGCAGGTGCAGACAGTGGCACCCGACATGCCTGCGTTGTCGTTTTCCGCCGGGCACTCTTTGGGCCGGCGCAGCACGCAGAAACACCTAGATTGAAGATAAGCGCCTTTTTCCATTGACCGCGACTAACATAGAAGATGCACAAACTTCTTGCAATTCCGGCCGAATAGAAGGAGATATCTGCTCAAAACTTTCTGTGCAGGTGTAGACAGTGGCACTCGACATGCCTGCGTTGTCGTTTTCCGCCGGGCACTCTTTGGGCCGGAGCAGCACGCAGAAACACCTAGATTGAAGATAAGCGCCTTTTGCCATTGACCGCGACGAACATAGAAGTTGCACAAACTTCTTGCAATCCCGGCCGAATGGAAGGAGATATCTGCTCAAAACTTTCTGTGCAAGTGTAGACAGTGGCACCCGACATGCCTGCGTTGTCGTTTTCCGCCGGGCACTCTTTGGGCCGGAGCAGCACGCAGAAACACCTAGATTGAAGATAAGCGCCTTTTGCCATTGACCGCAACGAACATAGAAGATGCACAAACTTCTTGCAATTCCGGCCGAATGGAAGGAGATATCTGCTCAAAACTTTCTGAGCTGGTGCAGACAGTGGCACCCGACATGCCTGCGTTGTCGTTTTCAGCCGGGCACTCTTTGGGCCGGCGCAGCACGCAGAAACACCTAGATTGCAGATAAGGGCTTTTTGACATTGACCGTGACCAATATTGAAGATGCACAAACGTCTGGCAATTCCGGCCGAACGGAAGGAGATATCTGCTCACAGTTTTCTGTGCAGGTGTAGACAGTGGCACCCGACATGCCTGCGTTGTCGTTTTCCGCCGGGCACTCTTTGGGCCGGCGCAGCTCGCAGAAACACCTAGATTGAAGATAAGCGCCTTTTGCCATTGACCGCGACGAACATAGAAGATGCACAAACTTCTTGCAATTCCGGCCGAATGGAAGGAGATATCTGCTCAAAACTTTCTGAGCTGGTGCAGACAGTGGCACCCGACATGACTGCGTTGTCGTTTTCAGCCGGGCACTCTTTGGGCCGGCGCAGCACGCAGAAACACCTAGATTGCAAATAAGGGCTTTTTGACATTGAGAGTGACCAATATTGAAGATGCACAAACGTCTTGAAATTCCGGCCGAACGAAAGAAGATATCTGCTCAAAACATTCTGTGCAGGTGCAGACAGTGGCACCCGACATGCCTGCATTGTCGTTTTCAGCCGGGCACTCTTTGGGCCGGAGCAGCACGCAGAAACACCTAGATTGAAGATAAGCGCCTTTTTGTCATTGACCGCGACCAACATTGAAGATGCACAAACTTCTTTCAATTCCGGCCGAAAGGAAGGAGATATCTGCTCACAACTTTCTGTGCAGGTGCAGACAGTGGCACCCGACATGCCTGCGTTGTCGTTTTCCGCCGGGCACTCTTTGGGCCGGCGCAGCACGCAGAAACACCTGGATTGAAGATAAGCGCCTTTTGCCATTGACCGCGACGAACATAGAAGATGCACAAACTTCTTGCAATTCCGGCGGAATAGAAGGAGATATCTGCTCAAAACTTTCTGTGCAGGTGTAGACAGTGGCACTCGACATGCCTGCGTTGTCGTTTTCCGCCGGGCACTCTTTGGGCCGGCGCAGCACGCAGAAACACCTAGATTGAAGATAAGCACCTTTTGCCATTGACCGCGACGAACATAGAAGATGCACAAACTTCTTGCAATCCCGGCCGAATGGAAGGAGATATCTGCTTAAAACTTTCTGTGCAAGTGTAGACAGTGGCACCCGACATGCCTGCGTTGTCGTTTTCCGCCGGGCACTCTTTGGGCCGGAGCAGCACGCAGAAACACCTAGATTGAAGATAAGCGCCTTTTGCCATTGACCGCGACGAACATAGAAGATGCACAAACTTCTTGCAATTCCGGCCGAACGAAAGAAGATATCTGCTCAAAACATTCTGTGCAGGTGCAGACAGTGGCACCCGACATGCCTGCGTTGTCGTTTTCAGCCGGGCACTCTTTGGGCCGGAGCAGCACGCAGAAACACCTAGATTGAAGATAAGCGTCTTTTTGTCATTGACCGCGACCAACATTGAAGATGCACAAACTTCTTTCAATTCCGGCCGAACGGAAGGAGATATCTGCTCACAATTTTCTGTGCAGGTGTAGAAAGTGGCACCCGACATGCCTGCGTTGTCGTTTTCCGCCGGGCACTCTTTGGGCCGGCGCAGCACGCAGAAACACCTAGATTGAAGATAAGCGCCTTTTGCCATTGACCGCGACGAACATAGAAGATGCACAAACTTCTTGCAATTCCGGCCGAATAGAAGGAGATATCTGCTCAAAACTTTCTGTGTAGTTGTAGACAGTGGCACTCGACATGCCTGCGTTGTCGTTTTCCGCCGGGCACTCTTTGGGCCGGAGCAGCACGCAGAAACACCTAGATTGAAGATAAGCGCCTTTTGCCATTGACCGCGACGAACATAGAAGATGCACAAACGTCTTGCAATTCCGGCCGAATGGAAGGAGATATCTGCTCAAAACTTTCTGAGCTGGTGCAGACAGTGGCACCCGACATGCCTGCGTTGTCGTTTTCAGCCGGGCACTCATTGGGCCGGCGCAGCACGCAGAAACACCTAGATTCCAGATAAGGGCTTTTTGACATTGACCGTGACCAATATTGAAGATGCACAAACGTCTTGCAATTCCGGCTGAATGGAAGGAGATATCTGCTCACAACTTTCTGTGCAGGTGCAGACAGTGGCACCCGACATGCCTGCGTTGTCGTTTTCTGCCGGGCACTCTTTGGGCCGGCGCAGCACGCAGAAACACCTAGATTGAAGATAAGCGCCTTTTGCCATTGACCGCGACGAACATAGAAGATGCACAAACTTCTTGCAATCCCGGCCGAATGGAAGGAGATATCTGCTTAAAACTTTCTGTGCAAGTGTAGACAGTGGCACCCGACATGCCTGCGTTGTCGTGTTCCGCCGGGCACTCTTTGGGCCGGAGCAGCACGCAGAAACACCTAGATTGAAGATAAGCGCCTTTTGCCATTGACCGCGACGAACATAGAAGATGCACAAACTTCTTGCAATTCCGGCCGAACGAAAGAAGATATCTGCTCAAAACATTCTGTGCAGGTGCAGACAGTGGCACCCGACATGCCTGCGTTGTCGTTTTCAGCCGGGCACTCTTTGGGCCGGATCAGCACGCAGAAACACCTATATTGAAGATAAGCGTCTTTTTGTCATTGACCGCGACCAACATTGAAGATGCACAAACTTCTTTCAATTCCGGCCGAACGGAAGGAGATATCTGCTCACAATTTTCTGTGCAGGTGTAGACAGTGGCACCCGACATGCCTGCGTTGTCGTTTTCCGCCGGGCACTCTTTGGGCCGGTGCAGCACGCAGAAACACCTAGATTGCAGATAAGGGCTTTTTGACATTGACCGTGACCAATATGGAAGATGCACAAACGTCTTGCAATTCCGGCCGAATGGAAGGAGATATCTGCTCACAACTTTCTGTGCAGGTGCAGAGAGTGGCACCCGACATGCCTGCGTTGTCGTTTTCAGCCGGGCACTCTTTGGGCCGGAGCAGCACGCTGAAACACCTAGATTGAAGATAAGCGCCTTTTTGTCATTGACCGCGACGAACATAGAAGATGCACAAACTTCTTGCAATTCCGGCCGAATGGAAGGAGATATCTGCTCAAAACTTTCTGTGCAGGTGTAGACAGTGGCACCCGACATGCCTGCGTTGTCGTTTTCCGCCGAGCACTGTTTGGGCCGGAGCAGCACGCAGAAACACCTAGATTGAAGATAAGCGCCTTTTGCCATTGACCGCGACGAACATAGAAGATGCACAAACATCTTGCAATTCCGGCCGAATGGAAGGAGATATCTGCTCAAAACTTTCTGAGCTGGTGCAGACAGTGGCACCCGACATGCCTGCGTTGTCGTTTTCAGCCGGGCACTCTTTGGGCCGGCGCAGTACGCAGAAACACCTAGATTGCAGATAAGGGCTTTTTGACATTGACCGTGACCAATATTGAAGATGCACAAACGTCTTGCAATTCCGGCCGAATGAAAGAAGATATCTGCTCAAAACTTTCTGTGCAGGTGCAGACAGTGGCACCCGACATGCCTGCGTTGTCGTTTTCAGCCGGGCACTCTTTGGGCCGGAGCAGCACGCAGAAACACCTAGATTGAAGATAAGCGCCTTTTGCCATTGACCGCGACGAACATAGAAGATGCACAAACTTCTTGCAATCCCGGCCGAATGGAAGGAGATATCTGCTCAAAACTTTCTGTGCAAGTGTAGACAGTGGCACCCGACATGCCTGCGTTGTCGTTTTCCGCCTAGCACTCTTTGGGCTGGAGCAGCACGCAGAAACACCTAGATTGAAGATAAGCGCCTTTTGCCATTGACCGCGACGAACATAGAAGATGCACAAACTTCTTGCAATCCCGGCCGAATGGAAGGAGATATCTGCTCAAAACTTTCTGTGCAAGTGCAGACAGTGGCACCCGACATGCCTGCGTTGTCGTTTTCCGCCGGGCACTCTTTGGGCCGGCGCAGCACGCAGAAACACCTAGATTGAAGATAAGCGCCTTTTGCCATTGACCGCGACGAACATAGAAGATGCACAAACTTCTTGCAATTCCGGCCGAATGGAAGGAGATATCTGCTCAAAACTTTCTGTGCAGGTGCAGACAGTGGCACCCGACATGCCTGCGTTGTCGTTTTCAGCCGGGCACTCTTTGGGCCGGCGCAGCACGCCGAAACACCTAGATTGCAGATAAGAGCTTTTTGACATTGACCGTGACCAATATTGGAGATGCACAAACGTCTTGCAATTCCGGCCGAACGAAAGAAGATATCTGCTCAAAACATTCTGTGCAGGTGCAGACAGTGGCACCCGACATGCCTGCGTTGTCGTTTTCAGCCGGGCACTCTTTGGGCCGGAGCAGCACGCAGAAACACCTAGATTGAAGATAAGCGCCTTTTTGTCATTGACCGCGACCAACATTGAAGATGCACAAACTTATTTCAATTCCGGCCGAACGGAAGGAGATATCTGCTCACAACTTTCTGTGCAGGTGCAGACAGTGGCACCCGACATGCCTGCGTTGTCGTTTTCCGCCGGGCACTCTTTGGGCCGGCGCAGCACGCAGAAACACCTAGATTGAAGATAAGCGCCTTTTGCCATTGACCGCGACGAACATAGAAGATGCACAAACTTCTTGCAATTCCGGCCGAATAGAAGGAGATATCTGCTCAAAACTTTCTGTGCAGGTGTAGACAGTGGTACTCGACATGCCTGCGTTGTCGTTTTCCGCCGGGCACTCTTTGGGCCGGAGCAGCACGCAGAAACACCTAGATTGAAGATAAGCGCCTTTTGCCATTGACCGCGACGAACATAGAAGATGCACAAACATCTTGCAATTCCGGCCGAATAAAAGGAGATATCTGCTCAAAACTTTCTGTGCAGGTGCAGAGAGTGGCACCCGACATGCCTGCGTTGTCGTTTTCAGCCGGGCACTCTTTTGGCCGGCGCAGCACGCAGAAACACCTAGATTGAAGATAAGGGCTTTTTGACATTGACCGTGACCAATATTAAAGATGCACAAACGTCTTGCAATTCCGGCCGAACGAAAGAAGATATCTGCTCAAAACTTTCTGTGCAGGTGCAGACAGTGGCACCCGACATGCCTGCATTGTCGTTTTCAGCCGGGCACTCTTTGGGCCGGAGCAGCACGCAGAAACACCTAGATTGAAGATAAGCGCCTTTTTGTCATTGACCGCGACCAACATTGAAGATGCACAAACTTCTTTCAATTCCGGCCGAACGGAAGGAGATATCTGCTCACAACTTTCTGTGCAGGTGCAGACAGTGGCACCCGACATGCCTGCGTTGTCGTTTTCCGCCGGGCACTCTTTGGGCCGGCGCAGCACGCAGAAACACCTAGATTGAAGATAAGCGCCTTTTGCCATTGACCGCGACGAACATAGAAGATGCACAAACTTCTTGCAATTCCGGCGGAATAGAAGGAGATATCTGCTCAAAACTTTCTGTGCAGGTGTAGACAGTGGCACTCGACATGCCTGCGTTGTCGTTTTCCGCCGGGCACTCTTTGGGCCGGCGCAGCACGCAGAAACACCTAGATTGAAGATAAGCGCCTTTTGCCATTGACCGCGACGAACATAGAAGATGCACAAACATCTTGCAATTCCGGCCGAATGGAAGGAGATATCTGCTCAAAACTTTCTGAGCTGGTGCAGACAGTGGCACCCGACATGCCTGCGTTGTCGTTTTCAGCCGGGCACTCTTTGGGCCGGCGCAGCACGCAGAAACACCTAGATTGCAGATAAGGGCTTTTTGACATTGACCGTGACCAATATGGAAGATGCACAAACGTCTTGCAATTCCGGCCGAATGGAAGGAGATATCTGCTCACAACTTTCTGTGCAGGTGCAGAGAGTGGCACCCGACATGCCTGCGTTGTCGTTTTCAGCCGGGCACTCTTTGGGCCGGCGCAGCACGCAGAAACACCTAGATTGCAGATAAGGGCTTTTTGACATTGAACGTGACCAATATTGAAGATGCACAAACGTCTGGCAATTCCGGCCGAACGGAAGGAGATATCTGCTCACAGCTTTCTGTGCAGGTGTAGACAGTGGCACCCGACATGCCTGCATTGTCGTTTTCAGCCGGGCACTCTTTGGGCCGGAGCAGCACGCAGAAACACCTAGATTGAAGATAAGCGCCTTTTTGTCATTGACCGCGACCAACATTGAAGATGCACAAACTTCTTTCAATTCCGGCCGAAAGGAAGGAGATATCTGCTCACAACTTTCTGTGCAGGTGCAGACAGTGGCACCCGACATGCCTGCGTTGTCGTTTTCCGCCGGGCACTCTTTGGGCCGGCGCAGCACGCAGAAACACCTGGATTGAAGATAAGCGCCTTTTGCCATTGACCGCGACGAACATAGAAGATGCACAAACTTCTTGCAATTCCGGCGGAATAGAAGGAGATATCTGCTCACAACTTTCTGTGCAGGTGCAGACAGTGGCACCCGACATGCCTGCGTTGTCGTTTTCTGCCGGGCACTCTTTGGGCCGGCGCAGCACGCAGAAACACCTAGATTGAAGATAAGCGCCTTTTGCCATTGACCGCGACGAACATAGAAGATGCACAAACTTCTTGCAATCCCGGCCGAATGGAAGGAGATATCTGCTTAAAACTTTCTGTGCAAGTGTAGACAGTGGCACCCGACATGCGTGCGTTGTCGTTTTCCGCCGGGCACTCTTTGGGCCGGAGCAGCACGCAGAAACACCTAGATTGAAGATAAGCGCCTTTTGCCATTGACCGCGACGAACATAGAAGATGCACAAACTTCTTGCAATTCCGGCCGAACGAAAGAAGATATCTGCTCAAAACATTCTGTGCAGGTGCAGACAGTGGCACCCGACATGCCTGCGTTGTCGTTTTCAGCCGGGCACTCTTTGGGCCGGATCAGCACGCAGAAACACCTAGATTGAAGATAAGCGTCTTTTTGTCATTGACCGCGACCAACATTGAAGATGCACAAACTTCTTTCAATTCCGGCCGAACGGAAGGAGATATCTGCTCACAATTTTCTGTGCAGGTGTAGACAGTGGCACCCGACATGCCTGCGTTGTCGTTTTCCGCCGGGCACTCTTTGGGCCGGTGCAGCACGCAGAAACACCTAGATTGCAGATAAGGGCTTTTTGACATTGACCGTGACCAATATGGAAGATGCACAAACGTCTTGCAATTCCGGCCGAATGGAAGGAGATATCTGCTCACAACTTTCTGTGCAGGTGCAGAGAGTGGCACCCGACATGCCTGCGTTGTCGTTTTCAGCCGGGCACTCTTTGGGCCGGAGCAGCACGCTGAAACACCTAGATTGAAGATAAGCGCCTTTTTGTCATTGACCGCGACGAACATAGAAGATGCACAAACTTCTTGCAATTCCGGCCGAATGGAAGGAGATATCTGCTCAAAACTTTCTGTGCAGGTGTAGACAGTGGCACCCGACATGCCTGCGTTGTCGTTTTCCGCCGAGCACTGTTTGGGCCGGAGCAGCACGCAGAAACACCTAGATTGAAGATAAGCGCCTTTTGCCATTGACCGCGACGAACATAGAAGATGCACAAACATCTTGCAATTCCGGCCGAATGGAAGGAGATATCTGCTCAAAACTTTCTGAGCTGGTGCAGACAGTGGCACCCGACATGCCTGCGTTGTCGTTTTCAGCCGGGCACTCTTTGGGCCGGCGCAGTACGCAGAAACACCTAGATTGCAGATAAGGGCTTTTTGACATTGACCGTGACCAATATTGAAGATGCACAAACGTCTTGCAATTCCGGCCGAATGAAAGAAGATATCTGCTCAAAACTTTCTGTGCAGGTGCAGACAGTGGCACCCGACATGCCTGCGTTGTCGTTTTCAGCCGGGCACTCTTTGGGCCGGAGCAGCACGCAGAAACACCTAGATTGAAGATAAGCGCCTTTTGCCATTGACCGCGACGAACATAGAAGATGCACAAACTTCTTGCAATCCCGGCCGAATGGAAGGAGATATCTGCTCAAAACTTTCTGTGCAAGTGTAGACAGTGGCACCCGACATGCCTGCGTTGTCGTTTTCCGCCTAGCACTCTTTGGGCTGGAGCAGCACGCAGAAACACCTAGATTGAAGATAAGCGCCTTTTGCCATTGACCGCGACGAACATAGAAGATGCACAAACTTCTTGCAATCCCGGCCGAATGGAAGGAGATATCTGCTCAAAACTTTCTGTGCAAGTGCAGACAGTGGCACCCGACATGCCTGCGTTGTCGTTTTCCGCCGGGCACTCTTTGGGCCGGCGCAGCACGCAGAAACACCTAGATTGAAGATAAGCGCCTTTTGCCATTGACCGCGACGAACATAGAAGATGCACAAACTTCTTGCAATTCCGGCCGAATGGAAGGAGATATCTGATAAAAACTTTCTGTGCTGGTGCAAACAGTGGCACCCGACATGCCTGCGTTATCGTTTTCAGCCGGGCACTCTTTGGGCCGGCGCAGCACGCAAAAACAATTAGATTGCAGATAAGGGCTTTTTGACATTGACCGCGACCAATATTGAAGATGCACAAACGTCTTGCAATTTCGGCCGAACGGAAGAAGATATCTGCTCAAAACTTTCTGTGCAGGTGCAGACAGTGGCACCCGACATGCCTGCGTTGTCGTTTTCAGCCGGGCACTCTTTGGGCCGGCGCAGCACGCAGAAAAACCTAGATTGAAGATAAGCGCCTTTTTGCCATTGACCGCGACCAACATTGAAGATGCACAAACTTCTTTCAATTCCGGCCGAACGGAAGGAGATATGTGCTCAAAACTTTCTGTGCTGGTGCAGACAGTGGCACCCGACATGCCTGCATTGTCGTTTTCCCCCGGGCACTCTTTGGGCCGGCGCAACACGCAGAAACACCTAGATTGAAGATAAGCGCCTTTTGCCATTGACCGCGACGAACATAGAAGATGCAAAAACTTCTTGCAATTCCGGCGGAATGGAAGGAGATATCTGCTCAAAACTTTCTGTGCAGGTGTAGACAGTGGCACCCGACATGCCTGCGTTGTCGTTTTCCGCCGGACACTCTTTGGGCCGGCGCAGCACGCAGAAACACCTAGATTGAAGATAAGCGCCTTTTTGTCATTGAAAGCGACGAACATAGAAGATGCACAAACTTCTTACAATTCCGGCAGAATGGAAGGAAATATCTGCTCAAAACTTTCTGTGCTGGTGCAGACAGTGGCACCCGACATGCCTGATTTGTCGTTTTCAGCCGGGCACTCTTTGGGCCGGCGCAGCACGCAAGAACACCTAGATTGCAGATAAGGGCTTTTTGACATTGACCGCGACCAATATTGAAGATGCACAAACGTCTTGCAATTCCGGCCGAACGGAAGAAGATATCTGCTCAAAACTTTCTGTGCAGGTGCAGACAGTGTCACCCGACATGCCTGCGTTGTCGTTTTCCGCCGGGCACTCTTTGGGCCGGCGCAGCACGCAGAAACACCTAGATTGAAGATAAGTGCCTTTTGCCATTGACCGCGACGAACATAGAAGATGCACAAACGTCTTTCAATTCTGGCCGAACGGAAGGAGATATCTGCTCAAAACTTTCTGTGCTGGTGCAGGGACTACAACTCCCAGCATGTGCCTGCGTTGTCGTTTTCAGCCGGGCACTCTTTGGGCTGGCACAGCACGCAAAAACACCTAGATTGCAGATAAGGGCTTTTTGACATTGACCTCGACCAATATTGAAGATGCACAAACGTCTTGCAAATCCGGCCGAACGGAAGAAGATATCTGCTCAAAACTTTCTGTGCAGGTGCAGACAGTGGCACCCGACATGCCTGCGTTGTCGTTTTCCGCCGGGCACTCTTTGGGCCGGAGCAGCACGCAGAAACACCTAGATTGAAGATAAGCGCCTTTTGCCATTGACCGCGACGAACATAGAAGATGCACAAACTTCTTGCAATTCCGGCCGAACGAAAGAAGATATCTGCTCAAAACGTTCTGTGCTGGTGCAGACAGTGGCACCCGACATGCCTGCGTTGTCGTTTTCACCCGGACACTCTTTGAGCCGGCGCAGCACGCAGAAACACCTAGATTGCAGATAAGGGCTTTTTGACATTGACCGCGACCAATATTGAAGATGCACAAACGTCTTGCAATTCCGGCCGAAAGGAAGAAGATATCTGCTCAAAACTTTCTGTGCAGGTGCAGACTGTGGCACCCGACATGCCTGCCTTGTCGTTTTCCGCCGGGCACTCTTTGCGCCAGCGCAGCACGCAGAAACACCTAGATTGAAGATAAGCGCCTTTTGCCATTGACCGCGACGAACATAGAAGATGCACAAACTTCTTGCAATTCCGGTCGAATGGAAGGATATATCTGCTCAAAACTTTCTGTGCAGGTGCAGACAGTGGCACCCGACATGCCTGCGTTGTCGTTGTCAGCCGTGCTCTCTTTGGGCCGGCGCAGCACGCAGAAACACCTAGATTGGAGATAAGCGCCTTTTTGTCATTGACCGCGACCAACATTGAAGAGGCACAAACTTATTTCAATTCCGGCCGAACGGAAGGATATATCTGCTCAAAACGTTCTGTGCTGGTGCAGACAGTGGCACCCGACATGCCTGCGTTGTCGTTTTCACCCGGACACTCTTTGGGCCGGCGCAGCACGCAGAAACACCTAGATTGCAGATAAGGGCTTTTTGACATTGACCGCGACCAATATTAAAGATGCACAAACGTCTTGCAATTTCGGCCGAACGAAAGAAGATATCTGCTCAAAACTTTCTGTGCAGGTGCAGACAGTGGCACCCGACATGCCTGCGTTGTCGTTTTCAGCCGGGCACTCTTTGGGCCGGCGCAGCACGCAGAAACACCTAGATTTAAGATAAGCGCCTTTTTGTCATTGACCGCGACCAACATTGAAGATGCACAAACTTATTTCAATTCCGGCCGAACGGAAGGAGATATGTGCTCAAAACTTTCTGTGCTGGTGCAGACAGTGGCACCCGACATGCCTGCGTTGTGGTTTTCCGCCGGGCACTCTTTGGGCCGGCGCAGCACGCAGAAACACCTAGATTGAAGATAAGCGCCTTTTGCTATTGACCGCGACGAACATAGAAGATGCACAAACTTCTTGCAATTCCGGCCGAATGGAAGGAGATATCTGCTCAAAACTTTCTGTGCAGGTGCAGACAGTGGCACCCGACATGCCTGCGTTGTCGTTTTCCGCCGGGCACTTTTTGGGCCGGCGCAGCACGCAGAAACACCTAGATTGAAGATAAGCGCCTTTTTGTCATTGACCGCGACCAACATTGAAGATGCACAAACTTCTTTCAATTCCGGCCGAATGGAAGGAGATATCTGCTCAAAACTTTCTGTGCAGGTGCAGACAGTGGCACCCGACATGCCTGCCTTGTCGTTTTCCGCCGGGCTCTCTTTGCGCCAGCGCAGCACGCAGAAACACCTAGATTGAAGATAAGCCCCTTTTGCCATTGACCGCAGCGAACATAGAAGATACACAAACTTCTTGCAATTCCGGTCGAATGCAGGCATATCTGCTCAAAACTTTCTGTGCAGGTGCAGACAGTGGCACCCGACATGCCTGCGTTGTCGTTGTCCGCCGGGCACTCTTTGGGCCGGCGCAGCACGCAGAAACACCTAGATTGAAGATATGCGCCTTTTGCCATTGACCGCGACGAACATTGAAGATGCACAAACTTCTTGCAATTCCGGCCGAATGGAAGGAGATATCTGCTCAAAACTTTCTGTGCTGAGGCAGACAGTGGCACCCGACATGCCTGCGTTGTCGTTTTCAGCCGGGCACTCTTTGGGCCGGCGCAGCACGCAGAAACACCTAGATTGAAGATAAGCGCCTTTTGCCATTGACCGCGACGAACATTGAAGATGCACAAACTTCTTGCAATTCCGGCCGAATGGAAGGAGATATCTGCTCAAAACTTTTTGCGCAGGTGCAGACAGTGGCACCCGACATGCATGCGTTGTCGTTTTCCGCCGGGCACTCTTTGGGCCGGCGCAGCACGCAGAAACACCTAGATTGCAGATAAGGGCTTTTTGACATTGACCTCGACCAATATTGAAGATGCACAAACGTCTTGCAATTCCGGCCGAACGGAAGAAGATATCTGCTCAAAACTTTCTGTGCAGGTGCAGACAGTGGCACCCGACCTGCCTGCGTTGTCGTTTTCAACCGGGCACTCTTTGGGCCGGCGCAGCACTTAGAAACACCTAGATTGAAGATAAGCGCCTTTTGCCATTGACCGCGACGAACATAGAAGATGCACAAAGTTCTTGCAATTCCGGCCGAACGGAAGGAGATATCTGCTCAAAACGTTCTGTGCTGGTGCAGACAGTGGCACCCGACATGCCTGCGTTGTCGTTTTCACCCGGACACTCTTTGGGCCGGCGCAGCACGCAGAATCACCTAGATTGCAGATAAGGGCTTTTTGACATTGACCGCGACCAATATTGAAGATGCACAAACGTCTTGCAATTCCGGCCGAAAGGAAGAAGATATCTGCTCAAAACTTTCTGTGCAGGTGCAGACTGTGGCACCCGACATGCCTGCCTTGTCGTTTTCCGCCGGGCACTCTTTGCGCCAGCGAAGCACGCAGAAACACCTAGATTGAAGATAAGCCCCTTTTGCCATTGACCGCAGCGAACATAGACGATGCACAAACTTCTTGCAATTCCGGTCGAATGGAAGGATATATCTGCTCAAAACTTTCTGTGCAGGTGCAGACAGGGGCACCCGACATGCCTGCGTTGTCGTTGTCCGCCGGGCACTCTTTGGGCCGGCGCAGCACGCAGAAACACCTAGATTGAAGATAAGCGCCTTTTGCCATTGACCGCGACGAACATTGAAGATGCACAAACTTCTTGCAATTCCGGCCGAATGGAAGGAGATATCTGCTCAAAACTTTCTGTGCTGAGGCAGACAGTGGCACCCGACATGCCTGCGTTGTCGTTTTCAGCCGGGCACTCTTTGGGCCGGCGCAGCACGCAGAAACACCTAGTTTGAAGATAAGCGCCTTTTGCCATTGACCGCGACGAACATTGAAGATGCACAAACTTCTTGCAATTCCGGCCGAATGGAAGGAGATATCTGCTCAATACTTTTTGCGCAGGTGTAGACAGTGGCACCCGACATGCATGCGTTGTCGTTTTCCGCCGGGCACTCTTTGGGCCGGCGCAGCACGCAGAAACACCTAGATTGCAGATAAGGGCTTTTTGACATTGACCACGACCAATATTGAAGATGCACAAACGTCTTGCAATTCCGGCCGAACGGAAGAAGATATCTGCTCAAAACTTTCTGTGCAGGTGCAGACAGTGGCACCCGACCTGCCTGCGTTGTCGTTTTCAACCGGGCACTCTTTGGGCCGGCGCAGCACTTAGAAACACCTAGATTGAAGATAAGCACCTTTTGCCATTGACCGCGACGAACATAGAAGATGCACAAAGTTCTTGCAATTCCGGCCGAATGGAAGGAGATATCTGCTCAAAACTTTCTGTGCTGAGGCAGACAGAGGCACCCGACATGCCTGCGTTGTCGTTTTCAGCCGGGCACTCTTTGGGCCGGCGCAGCACGCAGAAACACCTAGATTGAAGATAAGCGCCTTTTGCCATTGACCGCGACGAACATAGAAGATGCACAAACTTCTTGCAATTCCGGCCGAATGGAAGGAGATATCTGCTCAAAACTTTATGTGCAGGTGCAGACAGTGGCACCCGACATGCCTGCGTTGTCTTTTTCAGCCGGGCACTCTTTTGGCCGGCGCAGCACGCAAAAACACCTAGATTGCAGATAAGGGCTTTTTGACATTGACCGCGACCAATATTGAAGATGCACAAACGTCTTGCAATTCCGGCCGAACGAAAGAACATATCTGCTCAAAACTTTCTGTGCAGGTGCAGACAGTGGCACCCGACATGCCTGCGTTGTCGTCTTCAGCCGTGCACTCTTTGGGCCGGCGCAGCACGCAGAAACACCTAGATTGGAGATAAGCGCCTGTTTGTCATTGACCGCGACCAACATTGAAGATGCACAAACTTCTTGCAATTCCGGCCGAACGGAAGGAGATATCTGTTCAAAACTTTCTGTGCAGATGCAGACAGTGGCACCCGACATGCATGCGTTGTCGTTTTCAGCCGGGCACTCTTTGGGCCGGCGCAGCACGCAAAAACACCTAGATTGCAGATAAGGGCTTTTTGACATTGACCGCGACCAATATTGAAGATGCACAAACGTCTTGCAATTCCGGCCGAACGAAAGAACAAATCTGCTCAAAACTTTCTGTGCAGGTGCAGACAGTGGCACCCGACATGCCTGCGTTGTCGTCTTCAGCCGTGCACTCTTTGGGCCGGCGCAGCACGCAGAAACACCTAGATTGGAGATAAGCGCCTTTTTGTCATTGACCGCGACGAACATAGAAGATGCACAAACTTCTTGCAATTCCGGCCGAATGGAAGGAGATATCTGCTCAAAACTTTCTGTGCAGGTGTAGAAAGTGGCACCCGACATGCCTGCGTTGTCGTTTTCTGCCGGGCACTCTTTGGGCCGGCGCAGCACGCAGAAACACCTAGATTGAAGATAAGCGCCTTTTGCCATTGACCGCGACGAACAGAGAAGATGCACAAACTTCTTGCAATTCCGGCCAATTGGAAGGAGATATCTGCTCAAAACTTTCTGTGCTGGTGCAGACAGTGGCACCCGACATGCCTGCGTTGTCGTTTTCAGCCGGGCACTCTTTGGGCCGGCGCAGCACGCAGAAACACCTAGATTGCAGATAAGGTCTTTTTGACATTGAAAGCGACCAATATTGAAGATGCACAAACGTCTTGCAATTCAGGCCGAACGAAAGAAGGTATCTGCTCAAAACTTTCTGTGCAGGTGCAGACAGTGGCACCCGACATGCCTGCGTTGTCGTTTACCGCCGGGCACTCTTTGGGCCGGCGCAGCACGCAAAAACACCTAGATTGAAGATAAGCGCCTTTTTGCCATTGACCGCGACCAACATTGATGATGCACAAACTTCTTTCAATTCCGGCCGAACGGAAGGAGATATCTGCTCAAAACTTTCTGTGCAGGTGCAGACAGTGGCACCCGACATGCCTGCGTTGTCGTTTTCAGCCGGGCACTCTTTGGGCCGGCGCAGCACGCAGAAACACCTATATTGCAGATAAGGGCTTTTTGACATTGACCGCGACCAATATTGAAGATGCACAAACGTCTTGCAATTCCGGCCGAACGGAAGAAGATATCTGCTCAAAACTTTCTGTGCAGGTGCAGACAGTGGCACCCGACCTGCCTGCGTTGTCGTTTTCAACCGGGCACTCTTTGGGCCGGCGCAGCACTTAGAAACACCTAGATTGAAGATAAGCGCCTTTTGCCATTGACCGCGACGAACATAGAAGATGCACAAAGTTCTTGCAATTCCGGCCGAATGGAAGGAGATATCTGCTCAAAACTTTCTGTGCTGAGGCAGACAGAGGCACCCGACATGCCTGCGTTGTCGTTTTCAGCCGGGCACTCTTTGGGCCGGCGCAGCACGCAGAAACACCTAGATTGAAGATAAGCGCCTTTTGCCATTGACCGCGACGAACATAGAAGATGCACAAACTTCTTGCAATTCCGGCCGAATGGAAGGAGATATCTGCTCAAAACTTTATGTGCAGGTGCAGACAGTGGCACCCGACATGCCTGCGTTATCGTTTTCAGCCGGGCACTCTTTGGGCCGGCGCAGCACGCAAAAACACCTAGATTGCAGATAAGGGCTTTTGACATTGACCGCGACCAATATTGAAGATGCACAAACGTCTTGCAATTGCGGCCGAACGAAAGAACATATCTGCTCAAAACTTTCTGTGCAGGTGCAGACAGTGGCACCCGACATGCCTGCGTTGTCGTTTTCAGCCGTGCACTCTTTGGGCCGGCGCAGCACGCAGAAACACCTAGATTGGAGATAAGCGCCTTTTTGTCATTGACCGCGACCAACATTGAAGATGCACAAACTTATTTCAATTCCGGCCGAACGGAAGGAGATATCTGTTCAAAACTTTCTGTGCAGGTGCAGACAGTGGCACCCGACATGCCTGCGTTGTCGTTTTCCGCCGGGCACTCTTTGGGCCGGCGCAGCACGCAGAAACACCTAGATTGAAGATAAGCGCCTTTTGCCATTGACCGCGACGAACATAGAAGATGCACAAACTTCTTGCAATTCCGGCCGAATGGAAGGAGATATCTGCTCAAAACTTTCTGTGCAGGTGTAGACAGTGGCACCCGACATGCCTGCGTTGTCGTTTTCCGCCGGGCACTCTTTGGGCCGGCGCAGCACGCAAAAACACCTAGATTGCAGATAAGGGCTTTATGACATTGACCACGACCAATATTGAAGATGCACAAACGTCTTGCAATTCCGGCCGAATGGAAGGAGATATCTGCTCAAAACTTTCTGTGCTGGTGCAGACAGTGGCACCCGACATGCCTGCGTTGTCGTTTTCAGCCGTGCACTCTTTGGGCCGGCGCAGCACGCAAAAACACCTAGATTGAAGATAAGCGCCTTTTTGCCATTGACCGCGACCAACATTGATGATGCACAAACTTCTTGCAATTCCGGCCGAACGGAAGGAGATATCTGCTCAAAACTTTCTGTGCAAGTGCAGACAGTGGCACCCGACATGCCTGCGTTGTTGTTTTCAGCCGGGCACTCTTTGGGCCGGCGCAGCACGCAGAAACACCTAGATTGCAGATAAGGGCTTTTTGACATTGACCGCGACCAATATTGAAGATGCACAAACGTCTTGCAATTCCGGCCGAACGAAAGAAGATATCTGCTCAAAACTTTCAGTGCTGGTGCAGACAGTGACACCCGACATGCTTGCATTGTCGTTTTCCGCCAGGCACTCTTTGGGCCGGCGCAGCACGCAGAAACACCTAGATTGAAGATAAGCGCCTTTTGCCATTGACCGCGACGAACATAGAAGATGCACAAACTTCTTGCAATTCCGGCCGAATGGAAGGAGATATCTGCTAAAAACTTTCTGTGCCGGTGCAGACAGTGGCACCCGACATGCCTGCGTTGTCGTTTTCAACCGGGCACTCTTTGGGCCGGCGCAGCACTTAGAAACACCTAGATTGAAGATAAGCGCCTTTTGCCATTGACCGCGACGAACATAGAAGATGCACAAAGTTCTTGCAATTCCGGCCGAATGGAAGGAGATATCTGCTCAAAACTTTCTGTGCTGAGGCAGACAGAGGCACCCGACATGCCTGCGTTGTCGTTTTCAGCCGAGCACTCTTTGGGCCGGCGCAGCACGCAGAAACACCTAGATTGAAGATAAGCGCCTTTTGCCATTGACCGCGACGAACATAGAAGATGCACAAACTTCTTGCAATTCCGGCCGAATGGAAGGAGATATCTGCTCAAAACTTTATGTGCAGGTGCAGACAGTGGCACCCGACATGCCTGCGTTGTCGTTTTCAGCCGGGCACTCTTTGGGCCGGCACAGCACGCAAAAACACCTAGATTGCAGATAAGGGCTTTTGACATTGACCGCGACCAATATTGAAGATGCACAAACGTCTTGCAATTGCGGCCGAACGAAAGAACATATCTGCTCAAAACTTTCTGTGCAGGTGCAGACAGTGGCACCCGACATGCCTGCGTTGTCTTTTTCAGCCGGGCACTCTTTGGGCCGGAGAAGCACGCAGAAACACCTAGATTGAAGATAAGCGCCTTTTTGTCATTGACCGCGACCAACATTGAAGATGCACAAACTTCTTTCAATTCCGGCCGAACGGAAGGAGATATCTGCTCAAAACGTTCTGTGCTGGTGCAGACAGTGGCACCCGACATGCCTGCGTTGTCGTTTTCACCCGGACACTCTTTGGGCCGGCGCAGCACGCAGAAACACCTAGTTTGAAGATAAGCGCCTTTTGCCATTGACCGCGACGAACATAGAAGATGCACAAACTTCTTGCAATTCCGGCCGAATGGAAGGAGATATCTGCTCAAAACTTTCTGTGCTGGTGCAAACAGTGGCACCCGACATGCCTGCGTTGTCGTTTTCAGCCGGGCACTCTTTGGGCCGGCGCAGCACGCAGAAACACCTAGATTGCAGATAAGGTCTTTTTGACATTGAAAGCGACCAATATTGAAGATGCACAAACGTCTTGCAATTCAGGCCGAACGAAAGAAGGTATCTCCTCAAAACTTTCTGTGCAGGTGCAGACAGTGGCACCCGACATGCCTGCGTTGTCGTTTACAGCCGGGCACTCTTTGGGCCGGCGCAGCACGCAAAAACACCTAGATTGAAGATAAGCGCCTTTTTGCCATTGACCGCGACCAACATTGATGATGCACAAACTTCTTTCAATTCCGGCCGAACGGAAGGAGATATCTGCTCAAAACTTTCTGTGCAGGTGTAGACAGTGGCACCCGACATGCCTGCGTTGCCGTTTTCAGCCGGGCACTCTTTGGGCCGGCGCAGCACGCAGAAACACCTAGATTGCAGATAAGGGCTTTTTGACATTGACCGCGACCAATATTGAAGATGCACAAACGTCTTGCAATTCCGGCCGAACGGAAGGAGATATGTGCTCAAAACTTTCTGTGCTGGTGCAGACAGTGGCACCCGACATGCCTGCGTTGTCTTTTTCCGCCGGGCACTCTTTGGGCCGGCGCAGCACGCAGAAACACCTAGATTGAAGATAAGCGCCTTTTGCTATTGACCGCGACGAACATAGAAGATGCACAAACTTCTTGCAATTCCGGCCGAATGGAAGGAGATATCTGCTCAAAACTTTCTGTGCAGGTGTAGACAGTGGCACCCGACATGCCTGCGTTGTCGTTTTCAGCCGGGCACTCTTTGGGCCGGAGAAGCACGCAGAAACACCTAGATTGAAGATAAGCGCCTTTTTGTCATTGACCGCGACCAACATTGAAGATGCACAAACTTCTTTCAATTCCGGCCGAACGGAAGGAGATATCTGCTCAAAACTTTCTGTGCTGGTGCAGACAGTGGCACCCGACATGCCTGCGTTGTCGTTTTCACCCGGACACTCTTTGGGCCGGCGCAGCACGCAGAAACACCTAGATTGAAGATAAGCGCCTTTTTGTCATTGACCGCGACCAACATTGAAGATGCACAAACTACTTTCAATTCCGGCCGAACGGAAGGAGATATCTGCTCAAAACATTCTGTGCAGGTGCAGACAGTGGCACCTGACATGCCTGCGTTGTCGTTTTCCGCTGGGCACTCTTTGGGCCGGAGCAGCACGCAGAAACACCTAGATTGAAGATAAGCGCCTTTTGCCATTGACCGCGACGAACATAGAAGATGCACAAACTTCTTGCAATTCCGGCCGAATGGAAGGAGATATCTGCTAAAAACTTTCTGTGCCGGTGCAGACAGTGGCACCCGACATGCCTGCGTTGTCGTTTTCAACCGGGCACTCTTTGGGCCGGCGCAGCACTTAGAAACACCTAGATTGAAGATAAGCGCCTTTTGCCATTGACCGCGACGAACATAGAAGATGCACAAAGTTCTTGCAATTCCGGCCGAATGGAAGGAGATATCTGCTCAAAACTTTCTGTGCTGAGGCAGACAGAGGCACCCGACATGCCTGCGTTGTCGTTTTCAGCCGAGCACTCTTTGGGCCGGCGCAGCACGCAGAAACACCTAGATTGAAGATAAGCGCCTTTTGCCATTGACCGCGACGAACATAGAAGATGCACAAACTTCTTGCAATTCCGGCCGAATGGAAGGAGATATCTGCTCAAAACTTTATGTGCAGGTGCAGACAGTGGCACCCGACATGCCTGCGTTGTCGTTTTCAGCCGGGCACTCTTTGGGCCGGCGCAGCACGCAAAAACACCTAGATTGCAGATAAGGGCTTTTGACATTGACCGCGACCAATATTGAAGATGCACAAACGTCTTGCAATTGCGGCCGAACGAAAGAACATATCTGCTCAAAACATTCTGTGCAGGTGCAGACAGTGGCACCCGACATGCCTGCGTTGTCTTTTTCAGCCGGGCACTCTTTGGGCCGGAGAAGCACGCAGAAACACCTAGATTGAAGATAAGCGCCTTTTTGTCATTGACCGCGACCAACATTGAAGATGCACAAACTTCTTTCAATTCCGGCCGAACGGAAGGAGATATCTGCTCAAAACGTTCTGTGCTGGTGCAGACAGTGGCACCCGACATGCCTGCGTTGTCGTTTTCACCCGGACACTCTTTGGGCCGGCGCAGCACGCAGAAACACCTAGTTTGAAGATAAGCGCCTTTTGCCATTGACCGCGACGAACATAGAAGATGCACAAACTTCTTGCAATTCCGGCCGAATGGAAGGAGATATCTGCTCAAAACTTTCTGTGCTGGTGCAAACAGTGGCACCCGACATGCCTGCGTTGTCGTTTTCAGCCGGGCACTCTTTGGGCCGGCGCAGCACGCAGAAACACCTAGATTGCAGATAAGGTCTTTTTGACATTGAAAGCGACCAATATTGAAGATGCACAAACGTCTTGCAATTCAGGCCGAACGAAAGAAGGTATCTCCTCAAAACTTTCTGTGCAGGTGCAGACAGTGGCACCCGACATGCCTGCGTTGTCGTTTACAGCCGGGCACTCTTTGGGCCGGCGCAGCACGCAAAAACACCTAGATTGAAGATAAGCGCCTTTTTGCCATTGACCGCGACCAACATTGATGATGCACAAACTTCTTTCAATTCCGGCCGAACGGAAGGAGATATCTGCTCAAAACTTTCTGTGCAGGTGTAGACAGTGGCACCCGACATGCCTGCGTTGCCGTTTTCAGCCGGGCACTCTTTGGGCCGGCGCAGCACGCAGAAACACCTAGATTGCAGATAAGGGCTTTTTGACATTGACCGCGACCAATATTGAAGATGCACAAACGTCTTGCAATTCCGGCCGAACGGAAGGAGATATGTGCTCAAAACTTTCTGTGCTGGTGCAGACAGTGGCACCCGACATGCCTGCGTTGTCTTTTTCCGCCGGGCACTCTTTGGGCCGGCGCAGCACGCAGAAACACCTAGATTGAAGATAAGCGCCTTTTGCTATTGACCGCGACGAACATAGAAGATGCACAAACTTCTTGCAATTCCGGCCGAATGGAAGGAGATATCTGCTCAAAACTTTCTGTGCAGGTGTAGACAGTGGCACCCGACATGCCTGCGTTGTCGTTTTCTGCCGGGCACTCTTTGGGCCGGCGCAGCACGCAGAAACACCTAGATTGAAGATAAGCGCCTTTTTGTCATTGACCGCGACCAACATTGAAGATGCACAAACTTCTTTCAATTCCGGCCGAACGGAAGGAGATATCTGCTCAAAACGTTCTGTGCAGGTGCAGACAGTGGCACCCGACATGCCTGCGTTGTCGTTTTCCGCTGGGCACTCTTTGGGCCGGAGCAGCACGCAGAAACACCTAGATTGAAGATAAGCGCCTTTTGCCATTGACCGCGACGAACATAGAAGATGCACAAACTTCTTGCAATTCCGGCCGAATGGAAGGAGATATCTGCTAAAAACTTTCTGTGCCGGTGCAGACAGTGGCACCCGACATGCCTGCGTTGTCGTTTTCAGCCAGGCACTCTTTGGGCCGGCGCAGAACGCAGAAACACCTAGATTGAAGATAAGCGCCTTTTTGCCATTGACCGCGACCAACATTGAAGATGCACAAACTTCTTTCAATTCCGGCCGAACGGAAGGAGATATCTGCTCAAAACTTTCTGTGCTGGTGCAGACAGTGGCACCCGACATGCCTGCGTTGTCGTTTTCAGCCGGGCACTCTTTGGGCCGGAACAGCACGCAAAAACACCTAGATTGCAGATAAGGGCTTTTTGACATTGACCTCGACCAATATTGAAGATGCACAAACGTCTTGCAATTCCGGCCGAACGGAAGAAGATATCTGCTCAAAACTTTCTGTGCAGGTGCAGACAGTGGCACCCTACATGCCTGCGTTGTCGTTTTCACCCGGACACTCTTTGGGCCGGCGCAGCACGCAGAAACACCTAGATTGCAGATAAGGGCTTTTTGACATTGACCGCGACCAATATTGAAGATGCACAAACGTCTTGCAATTCCGGCCGAACGGAAGAAGATATCTGCTCAAAACTTTCTGTGCAGGTGCAGACAGTGGCACCCGACCTGCCTGCGTTGTCGTTTTCAACCGGGCACTCTTTGGGCCGGCGCAGCACTTAGAAACACCTAGATTGAAGATAAGCGCCTTTTGCCATTGACCGCGACGAACATAGAAGATGCACAAAGTTCTTGCAATTCCGGCCGAATGGAAGGAGATATCTGCTCAAAACTTTCTGTGCTGAGGCAGACAGAGGCACCCGACATGCCTGCGTTGTCGTTTTCAGCCGGGCACTCTTTGGGCCGGCGCAGCACGCAGAAACACCTAGATTGAAGATAAGCGCCTTTTTGTCATTGACCGCGACCAACATTGAAGATGCACAAACTTCTTTCAATTCCGGCCGAACGGAAGGAGATATCTGTTCAAAACTTTCTGTGCAGATGCAGACAGTGGCACCCGACATGCCTGCATTGTCGTTTTCAGCCGGGCACTCTTTGGGCCGGAGAAGCACGCAGAAACACCTAGATTGCAGGTAAGGGCTTTTTGACATTGAAAGCGACCAATATTGAAGATGCACAAACGTCTTGCAATTCAGGCCGAACGAAAGAAGGTATCTCCTCAAAACTTTCTGTGCAGGTGCAGACAGTGGCACCCGACATGCCTGCGTTGTCGTTTACAGCCGGGCACTCTTTGGGCCGGCGCAGCACGCAAAAACACCTAGATTGAAGATAAGCGCCTTTTTGCCATTGACCGCGACCAACATTGAAATTGCACAAACTTCTCTCAATTCCGGCCGAACGGAAGGAGATATCTGCTCAAAACTTTCAGTGCTGGTGCAGACAGTGAGACCCGACATGCTTGCGTTGTCGTTTACCGCCGGGCACTCTTTGGGCCGGCGCAGCACGCAGAAACACCTAGATTGAAGATAAGCGCCTTTTGCCATTGACGGCGACGAACATAGAAGATGTAAAAACTTCTTGCAATTCCGGCCGAATAGAAGGAGATATCTGCTCAAAACTTTCTGTGCAAGTGTAGACAGTGGCACCCGACATGCCTGCGTTGTCGTTTTCCGCCGGGCACTCTTTGGGCCGGAGCAGCACGCAGAAACACCTAGATTGAAGATAAGCGCCTTTTGCCATTGACCGCGACGAACATAGAAGATGCACAAACATCTTGCAATTCCAGCCGAATGGAAGGAGATATCTGCTCAAAACTTTCTGAGCTGGTGCAGACAGTGGCACCCGACATGCCTGCGTTGTCGTTTTCAGCCGGGAACTCTTTGGGCCGGCGCAGCACGCAGAAACACCTAGATTGCAGATAAGGGCTTTTTGACATTGACCGTGACCAATATGGAAGATGCACAAACGTCTTGCAATTCCGGCCGAATGGAAGGAGATATCTGCTCACAACTTTCTGTGCAGGTGCAGACAGTGGCACCCGACATGCCTGCGTTGTCGTTTTCCGCCGGGCACTCTTTGGGCAGGCGCAGCACGCAGAAACACCTACATTGAAGATAAGCGCCTTTTGACATTGACCGCGACGAACATAGAAGATGCACAAACTTCTTGCAATTCCGGCCGAATGGAAGGAGATATCTGCTCAAAACTTTCTGAGCTGGTGCAGACAGTGGCACCCGACATGCCTGCGTTGTCGTTTTCAGCCGGGCACTCTTTGGGCCGGCGCAGCACGCAGAAACACCTAGATTGCAGATAAGGGCTTTTTGACATTGACCGTGACCAATATGGAAGATGCACAAACGTCTTGCAATTCCGGCCGAATGGAAGGAGATATCTGCTCACAACTTTCTGTGCAGGTGCAGAGAGTGGCACCCGACATGCCTGCGTTGTCGTTTTCAGCCGGGCACTCTTTGGGCCGGAGCAGCACGCTGAAACACCTAGATTGAAGATAAGCGCCTTTTTGTCATTGACCGCGACCAACATTGAAGATGCACAAACTTATTTCAATTCCGGCCGAACGGAAGGAGATATCTGCTCACAACTTTCTGTGCAGGTGCAGACAGTGGCACCCGACATGCCTGCGTTGTCGTTTTCCGCCGGGCACTCTTTGGGCCGGCGCAGCACGCAGAAACACCTAGATTGAAGATAAGCGCCTTTTGCCATTGACCGCGACGAACATAGAAGATGCACAAACTTCTTGCAATTCCGGCCGAATAGAAGGAGATATCTGCTCAAAACTTTCTGTGCAGGTGTAGACAGTGGCACTCGACATGCCTGCGTTGTCGTTTTCCGCCGGGCACTCTTTGGGCCGGAGCAGCACGCAGAAACACCTAGATTGAAGATAAGCGCCTTTTGCCATTGACCGCGACGAACATAGAAGTTGCACAAACTTCTTGCAATCCCGGCCGAATGGAAGGAGATATCTGCTCAAAACTTTCTGTGCAAGTGTAGACAGTGGCACCCGACATGCCTGCGTTGTCGTTTTCCGCCGGGCACTCTTTGGGCCGGAGCAGCACGCAGAAACACCTAGATTGAAGATAAGCGCCTTTTGCCATTGACCGCGACGAACATAGAAGATGCACAAACTTCTTGCAATTCCAGCCGAATGGAAGGAGATATCTGCTCAAAACTTTCTGAGCTGGTGCAGACAGTGGCACCCGACATGCCTGCGTTGTCGTTTTCAGCCGGGAACTCTTTGGGCCGGCGCAGCACGCAGAAACACCTAGATTGCAGATAAGGGCTTTTTGACATTGACCATGACCAATATGGAAGATGCACAAACGTCTTGCAATTCCTGCCGAATGGAAGGAGATATCTGCTCACAACTTTCTGTGCAGGTGCAGACAGTGGCACCCGACATGCCTGCGTTGTCGTTTTCCGCCGGGCACTCTTTGGGCCGAAGCAGCACGCAGAAACACCTAGATTGAAGATAAGCGCCTTTTGCCATTGACCGCGACGAACATAGAAGATGCACAAACTTCTTGCAATTCCGGCCGAATGGAAGGAGATATCTGCTCAAAACTTTCTGAGCTGGTGCAGACAGTGGCACCCGACATGCCTGCGTTGTCGTTTTCAGCCGGGCACTCTTTGGGCCGGCGCAGCACGCAGAAACACCTAGATTCCAGATAAGGGCTTTTTGACATTGACCGTGACCAATATTGAAGATGCACAAACGTCTTGCAATTCCGGCTGAATGGAAGGAGATATCTGCTCACAACTTTCTGTGCAGGTGCAGACAGTGGCACCCGACATGCCTGCGTTGTCGTTTTCTGCCGGGCACTCTTTGGGCCGGCGCTGCACGCAGAAACACCTAGATTGAAGATAAGCGCCTTTTGCCATTGACCGCGACGAACATAGAAGATGCACAAACTTCTTGCAATTCCGGCGGAATAGAAGGAGATATCTGCTCAAAACTTTCTGTGCAGGTGTAGACAGTGGAACTCCACATGCCTGCTTTGTCGTTTTCCGCCGGGCACTCTTTGGGCCGGAGCAGCACGCAGAAACACCTAGATTGAAGATAAGCGCCTTTTGCCATTGACCGCGACGAACATAGAAGATGCACAAACTTCTTGCAATTCCGGCCGAATGGAAGGAGATATCTGCTCAAAACTTTCTGTGCAGGTGCAGACATTGGCACCCGACATGCCTCCGTTGTCGTTTTCCGCCGGGCACTCTTTGGGCCGGCGCAGCACGCAGAAACACCTAGATTGAAGATAAGCGCCTTTTGCCATTGACCGCGACGAACATAGAAGATGCACAAACTTCTTGCAATTCCGGCCGAATGGAAGGAGATATCTGCTCAAAACTTTCTGTGCAGGTGTAGACAGTGGCACCCGACATGCCTTCGTTGTCGTTTTCCGCCGAGCACTCTTTGGGCCGGAGCAGCACGCAGAAACACCTAGATTGAAGATAAGCGCCTTTTGCCATTGACCGCGACGAACATAGAAGATGCACAAACATCTTGCAATTCCGGCCGAATGGAAGGAAATATCTGCTCAAAACTTTCTGAGCTGGTGCAGACAGTGGCACCCGACATGCCTGCGTTGTCGTTTTCAGCCGGGCACTCTTTGGGCCGGCGCAGCACGCAGAAACACCTAGATTGCAGATAAGGGCTTTTTGACATTGACCGTGACCAATATTGAAGATGCACAAACGTCTTGCAATTCCGGCCGAATGAAAGAAGATATCTGCTCAAAACTTTCTGTGCAGGTGCAGACAGTGGCACCCGACATGCCTGCGTTGTCGTTTTCAGCCGGGCACTCTTTGGGCCGGAGCAGCACGCAGAAACACCTAGATTGAAGATAAGCGCCTTTTGCCATTGACCGCGACGAACATAGAAGATGCACAAACTTCTTGCAATCCCGGCCGAATGGAAGGAGATATCTGCTCAAAACTTTCTGTGCAAGTGTAGACAGTGGCACCCGACATGCCTGCGTTGTCGTTTTCCGCCGGGCACTCTTTGGGCTGGAGCAGCACGCAGAAACACCTAGATTGAAGATAAGCGCCTTTTGCCATTGACCGCGACGAACATAGAAGATGCACAAACTTCTTGCAATCCCGGCCGAATGGAAGGAGATATCTGCTCAAAACTTTCTGTGCAAGTGTAGACAGTGGCACCCGACATGCCTGCGTTGTCGTTTTCCGCCGGGCACTCTTTGGGCCGGAGCAGCACGCAGAAACACCTAGATTGAAGATAAGCGCCTTTTGCCATTGACCGCGACGAACATAGAAGATGCACAAACTTCTTGCAATTCCGGCCGAATGGAAGGAGATATCTGCTCAAAACTTTCTGAGCTGGTGCAGACAGTGGCACCCGACATGCCTGCGTTGTCGTTTTCAGCCGGGCACTCTTTGGGCCGGCGCAGCACGCAGAAACACCTAGATTGCAGATAAGGGCTTTTTGACATTGACCGTGACCAATATTGAAGATGCACAAACGTCTTGCAATTCCGGCCGAACGGAAGGAGATATCTGCTCACAATTTTCTGTGCAGGTGTAGACAGTGGCACCCGACATGCCTGCGTTGTCGTTTTCCGCCGGGCACTCTTTGGGCCGGCGCAGCACGCAGAAACACCTAGATTGAAGATAAGCGCCTTTTGCCATTGACCGCGACGAACATAGAAGATGCACAAACTTCTTGCAATCCCGGCCGAATGGAAGGAGATATCTTCTCAAAACTTTCTGTGCAAGTGTAGACAGTGGCACCCGACATGCCTGCGTTGTCGTTTTCCGCCGGGCACTCTTTGGGCCGGAGCAGCACGCAGAAACACCTAGATTGAAGATAAGCGCCTTTTGCCATTGACCGCGACGAACATAGAAGATGCACAAACTTCTTGCAATTCCGGCCGAATGGAAGGAGATATCTGCTCAAAACTTTCTGAGCTGGTGCAGACAGTGGCACCCGACATGCCTGCGTTGTCGTTTTCAGCCGGGCACTCTTTGGGCCGGCGCAGCACGCAGAAACACCTAGATTGCAGATAAGGGCTTTTTGACATTGACCGTGACCAATATTGAAGATGCACAAACGTCTGGCAATTCCGGCCGAACGGAAGGAGATATCTGCTCACAGTTTTCTGTGCAGGTGTAGACAGTGGCACCCGACATGCCTGCGTTGTCGTTTTCCGCCGGGCACTCTTTGGGCCGGCGCAGCACGCTGAAACACCTAGATTGAAGATAAGCGCCTTTTGCCATTGACCGCGACGAACATAGAAGATGCACAAACTTCTTGCAATTCCGGCCGAATGGAAGGAGATATCTGCTCAAAACTTTCTGAGCTGGTGCAGACAGTGGCACCCGACATGACTGCCTTGTCGTTTTCAGCCGGGCACTCTTTGGGCCGGCGCAGCACGCAGAAACACCTAGATTGCAGATAAGGGCTTTTTGACATTGAGAGTGACCAATATTGAAGATGCACAAACGTCTTGAAATTCCGGCCGAACGAAAGAAGATATCTGCTCAAAACATTCTGTGCAGGTGCAGACAGTGGCACCCGACATGCCTGCATTGTCGTTTTCAGCCGGGCACTCTTTGGGCCGGAGCAGCACGCAGAAACACCTAGATTGAAGATAAGCGCCTTTTTGTCATTGACCGCGACCAACATTGAAGATGCACAAACTTCTTTCAATTCCGGCCGAAAGGAAGGAGATATCTGCTCACAACTTTCTGTGCAGGTGCAGACAGTGGCACCCGACATGACTGCGTTGTCGTTTTCCGCCGGGCACTCTTTGGGCCGGCGCAGCACGCAGAAACACCTGGATTGAAGATAAGCGCCTTTTGCCATTGACCGCGACGAACATAGAAGATGCACAAACTTCTTGCAATTCCGGCGGAATAGAAGGAGATATCTGCTCAAAACTTTCTGTGCAGGTGTAGACTGTGGCACTCGACATGCCTGCGTTGTCGTTTTCCGCCGGGCACTCTTTGGGACAGCGCAGCACGCAGAAACACCTAGATTGAAGATAAGCGCCTTTTGCCATTGACCGCGACGAACAGAGAAGATGCACAAACTTCTTGCAATCCCGGCCGAATGGAAGGAGATATCTGCTTAAAACTTTCTGTGCAAGTGTAGACAGTGGCACCCGACATGCCTGCGTTGTCGTTTTCCGCCGGGCACTCTTTGGGCCGGAGCAGCACGCAGAAACACCTAGATTGAAGATAAGCGCCTTTTGCCATTGACCGCGACGAACATAGAAGATGCACAAACTTCTTGCAATTCCGGCCGAACGAAAGAAGATATCTGCTCAAAACATTCTGTGCAGGTGCAGACAGTGGCACCCGACATGCCTGCGTTGTCGTTTTCAGCCGGGCACTCTTTGGGCCGGAGCAGCACGCAGAAACACCTAGATTGAAGATAAGCGTCTTTTTGTCATTGACCGCGACCAACATTGAAGATGCACAAACTTCTTTCAATTCCGGCCGAACGGAAGGAGATATCTGCTCACAACTTTTTGTGCAGGTGCAGACAGTGGCACCCGACATGCCTGCGTTGTCGTTTTCCGCCGGGCACTCTTTGGGCCGGCGCAGCACGCAGAAACACCTAGATTGAAGATAAGCGCCTTTTGCCATTGACCGCGACGAACATAGAAGATGCACAAACTTCTTGCAATTCCGGCCGAATGGAAGGAGATATCTGCTCAAAACTTTCTGAGCTGGTGCAGACAGTGGCACCCGACATGCCTGCGTTGTCGTTTTCAGCCGGGCACTCTTTGGGCCGGCGCAGCACGCAGAAACACCTAGATTGCAGATAAGGGCTTTTTGACATTGACCGTGACCAATATTGAAGATGCACAAACGTCTTGCAATTCCGGCCGAATGAAAGAAGATATCTGCTCAAAACTTTCTGTGCAGGTGCAGACAGTGGCACCCGACATGCCTGCGTTGTCGTTTTCCGCCGGGCACTCTTTGGGCCGGAGCAGCACGCAGAAACACCTAGATTGAAGATAAGCGCCTTTTGCCATTGACCGCGACGAACATAGAAGATGCACAAACTTATTTTAATTCCGGCCGAACGGAAGGAGATATCTGCTCACAACTTTCTGTGCAGGTGCAGACAGTGGCACCCGACATGCCTGCGTTGTCGTTTTCCGCCGGGCACTCTTTGGGCCGGCGCAGCACGCAGAAACACCTAGATTGAAGATAAGCGTCTTTTGCCATTGACCGCGACGAACATAGAAGATGCACAAACTTCTTGCAATCCCGGCCGAATGGAAGGAGATATCTGCTCAAAACTTTCTGTGCAAGTGTAGACAGTGGCACCCGACATGCCTGCGTTGTCGTTTTCCGCCGGGCACTCTTTGGGCCGGAGCAGCACGCAGAAACACCTAGATTGAAGATAAGCGCCTTTTGCCATTGACCGCGACGAACATAGAAGATGCACAAACATCTTGCAATTCCAGCCGAATGGAAGGAGATATCTGCTCAAAACTTTCTGAGCTGGTGCAGACAGTGGCACCCGACATGCCTGCGTTGTCGTTTTCAGCCGGGCACTCTTTGGGCCGGCGCAGCACGCAGAAACACCTAGATTGCAGATAAGGGCTTTTTGACATTGACCGTGACCAATATGGAAGATGCACAAACGTCTTGCAATTCCGGCCGAATGGAAGGAGATATCTGCTCACAACTTTCTGTGCAGGTGCAGAGAGTGGCACCCGACATGCCTGCGTTGTCGTTTTCAGCCGGGCACTCTTTGGGCCGGAGCAGCACGCTGAAACACCTAGATTGAAGATAAGCGCCTTTTTGTCATTGACCGCGACCAACATTGAAGATGCACAAACTTATTTCAATTCCGGCCGAACGGAAGGAGATATCTGCTCACAACTTTCTGTGCAGGTGCAGACAGTGGCACCCGACATGCCTGCGTTGTCGTTTTCCGCCGGGCACTCTTTGGGCCGGCGCAGCACGCAGAAACACCTAGATTGAAGATAAGCGCCTTTTTCCATTGACCGCGACTAACATAGAAGATGCACAAACTTCTTGCAATTCCGGCCGAATAGAAGGAGATATCTGCTCAAAACTTTCTGTGCAGGTGTAGACAGTGGCACTCGACATGCCTGCGTTGTCGTTTTCCGCCGGGCACTCTTTGGGCCGGAGCAGCACGCAGAAACACCTAGATTGAAGATAAGCGCCTTTTGCCATTGACCGCGACGAACATAGAAGTTGCACAAACTTCTTGCAATCCCGGCCGAATGGAAGGAGATATCTGCTCAAAACTTTCTGTGCAAGTGTAGACAGTGGCACCCGACATGCCTGCGTTGTCGTTTTCCGCCGGGCACTCTTTGGGCCGGAGCAGCACGCAGAAACACCTAGATTGAAGATAAGCGCCTTTTGCCATTGACCGCAACGAACATAGAAGATGCACAAACTTCTTGCAATTCCGGCCGAATGGAAGGAGATATCTGCTCAAAACTTTCTGAGCTGGTGCAGACAGTGGCACCCGACATGCCTGCGTTGTCGTTTTCAGCCGGGCACTCTTTGGGCCGGCGCAGCACGCAGAAACACCTAGATTGCAGATAAGGGCTTTTTGACATTGACCGTGACCAATATTGAAGATGCACAAACGTCTGGCAATTCCGGCCGAACGGAAGGAGATATCTGCTCACAGTTTTCTGTGCAGGTGTAGACAGTGGCACCCGACATGCCTGCGTTGTCGTTTTCCGCCGGGCACTCTTTGGGCCGGCGCAGCTCGCAGAAACACCTAGATTGAAGATAAGCGCCTTTTGCCATTGACCGCGACGAACATAGAAGATGCACAAACTTCTTGCAATTCCGGCCGAATGGAAGGAGATATCTGCTCAAAACTTTCTGAGCTGGTGCAGACAGTGGCACCCGACATGACTGCGTTGTCGTTTTCAGCCGGGCACTCTTTGGGCCGGCGCAGCACGCAGAAACACCTAGATTGCAAATAAGGGCTTTTTGACATTGAGAGTGACCAATATTGAAGATGCACAAACGTCTTGAAATTCCGGCCGAACGAAAGAAGATATCTGCTCAAAACATTCTGTGCAGGTGCAGACAGTGGCACCCGACATGCCTGCATTGTCGTTTTCAGCCGGGCACTCTTTGGGCCGGAGCAGCACGCAGAAACACCTAGATTGAAGATAAGCGCCTTTTTGTCATTGACCGCGACCAACATTGAAGATGCACAAACTTCTTTCAATTCCGGCCGAAAGGAAGGAGATATCTGCTCACAACTTTCTGTGCAGGTGCAGACAGTGGCACCCGACATGCCTGCGTTGTCGTTTTCCGCCGGGCACTCTTTGGGCCGGCGCAGCACGCAGAAACACCTGGATTGAAGATAAGCGCCTTTTGCCATTGACCGCGACGAACATAGAAGATGCACAAACTTCTTGCAATTCCGGCGGAATAGAAGGAGATATCTGCTCAAAACTTTCTGTGCAGGTGTAGACAGTGGCACTCGACATGCCTGCGTTGTCGTTTTCCGCCGGGCACTCTTTGGGCCGGCGCAGCACGCAGAAACACCTAGATTGAAGATAAGCACCTTTTGCCATTGACCGCGACGAACATAGAAGATGCACAAACTTCTTGCAATCCCGGCCGAATGGAAGGAGATATCTGCTTAAAACTTTCTGTGCAAGTGTAGACAGTGGCACCCGACATGCCTGCGTTGTCGTTTTCCGCCGGGCACTCTTTGGGCCGGAGCAGCACGCAGAAACACCTAGATTGAAGATAAGCGCCTTTTGCCATTGACCGCGACGAACATAGAAGATGCACAAACTTCTTGCAATTCCGGCCGAACGAAAGAAGATATCTGCTCAAAACATTCTGTGCAGGTGCAGACAGTGGCACCCGACATGCCTGCGTTGTCGTTTTCAGCCGGGCACTCTTTGGGCCGGAGCAGCACGCAGAAACACCTAGATTGAAGATAAGCGTCTTTTTGTCATTGACCGCGACCAACATTGAAGATGCACAAACTTCTTTCAATTCCGGCCGAACGGAAGGAGATATCTGCTCACAATTTTCTGTGCAGGTGTAGAAAGTGGCACCCGACATGCCTGCGTTGTCGTTTTCCGCCGGGCACTCTTTGGGCCGGCGCAGCACGCAGAAACACCTAGATTGAAGATAAGCGCCTTTTGCCATTGACCGCGACGAACATAGAAGATGCACAAACTTCTTGCAATTCCGGCCGAATAGAAGGAGATATCTGCTCAAAACTTTCTGTGTAGTTGTAGACAGTGGCACTCGACATGCCTGCGTTGTCGTTTTCCGCCGGGCACTCTTTGGGCCGGAGCAGCACGCAGAAACACCTAGATTGAAGATAAGCGCCTTTTGCCATTGACCGCGACGAACATAGAAGATGCACAAACGTCTTGCAATTCCGGCCGAATGGAAGGAGATATCTGCTCAAAACTTTCTGAGCTGGTGCAGACAGTGGCACCCGACATGCCTGCGTTGTCGTTTTCAGCCGGGCACTCATTGGGCCGGCGCAGCACGCAGAAACACCTAGATTCCAGATAAGGGCTTTTTGACATTGACCGTGACCAATATTGAAGATGCACAAACGTCTTGCAATTCCGGCTGAATGGAAGGAGATATCTGCTCACAACTTTCTGTGCAGGTGCAGACAGTGGCACCCGACATGCCTGCGTTGTCGTTTTCTGCCGGGCACTCTTTGGGCCGGCGCAGCACGCAGAAACACCTAGATTGAAGATAAGCGCCTTTTGCCATTGACCGCGACGAACATAGAAGATGCACAAACTTCTTGCAATCCCGGCCGAATGGAAGGAGATATCTGCTTAAAACTTTCTGTGCAAGTGTAGACAGTGGCACCCGACATGCCTGCGTTGTCGTGTTCCGCCGGGCACTCTTTGGGCCGGAGCAGCACGCAGAAACACCTAGATTGAAGATAAGCGCCTTTTGCCATTGACCGCGACGAACATAGAAGATGCACAAACTTCTTGCAATTCCGGCCGAACGAAAGAAGATATCTGCTCAAAACATTCTGTGCAGGTGCAGACAGTGGCACCCGACATGCCTGCGTTGTCGTTTTCAGCCGGGCACTCTTTGGGCCGGATCAGCACGCAGAAACACCTATATTGAAGATAAGCGTCTTTTTGTCATTGACCGCGACCAACATTGAAGATGCACAAACTTCTTTCAATTCCGGCCGAACGGAAGGAGATATCTGCTCACAATTTTCTGTGCAGGTGTAGACAGTGGCACCCGACATGCCTGCGTTGTCGTTTTCCGCCGGGCACTCTTTGGGCCGGTGCAGCACGCAGAAACACCTAGATTGCAGATAAGGGCTTTTTGACATTGACCGTGACCAATATGGAAGATGCACAAACGTCTTGCAATTCCGGCCGAATGGAAGGAGATATCTGCTCACAACTTTCTGTGCAGGTGCAGAGAGTGGCACCCGACATGCCTGCGTTGTCGTTTTCAGCCGGGCACTCTTTGGGCCGGAGCAGCACGCTGAAACACCTAGATTGAAGATAAGCGCCTTTTTGTCATTGACCGCGACGAACATAGAAGATGCACAAACTTCTTGCAATTCCGGCCGAATGGAAGGAGATATCTGCTCAAAACTTTCTGTGCAGGTGTAGACAGTGGCACCCGACATGCCTGCGTTGTCGTTTTCCGCCGAGCACTGTTTGGGCCGGAGCAGCACGCAGAAACACCTAGATTGAAGATAAGCGCCTTTTGCCATTGACCGCGACGAACATAGAAGATGCACAAACATCTTGCAATTCCGGCCGAATGGAAGGAGATATCTGCTCAAAACTTTCTGAGCTGGTGCAGACAGTGGCACCCGACATGCCTGCGTTGTCGTTTTCAGCCGGGCACTCTTTGGGCCGGCGCAGTACGCAGAAACACCTAGATTGCAGATAAGGGCTTTTTGACATTGACCGTGACCAATATTGAAGATGCACAAACGTCTTGCAATTCCGGCCGAATGAAAGAAGATATCTGCTCAAAACTTTCTGTGCAGGTGCAGACAGTGGCACCCGACATGCCTGCGTTGTCGTTTTCAGCCGGGCACTCTTTGGGCCGGAGCAGCACGCAGAAACACCTAGATTGAAGATAAGCGCCTTTTGCCATTGACCGCGACGAACATAGAAGATGCACAAACTTCTTGCAATCCCGGCCGAATGGAAGGAGATATCTGCTCAAAACTTTCTGTGCAAGTGTAGACAGTGGCACCCGACATGCCTGCGTTGTCGTTTTCCGCCTAGCACTCTTTGGGCTGGAGCAGCACGCAGAAACACCTAGATTGAAGATAAGCGCCTTTTGCCATTGACCGCGACGAACATAGAAGATGCACAAACTTCTTGCAATCCCGGCCGAATGGAAGGAGATATCTGCTCAAAACTTTCTGTGCAAGTGCAGACAGTGGCACCCGACATGCCTGCGTTGTCGTTTTCCGCCGGGCACTCTTTGGGCCGGCGCAGCACGCAGAAACACCTAGATTGAAGATAAGCGCCTTTTGCCATTGACCGCGACGAACATAGAAGATGCACAAACTTCTTGCAATTCCGGCCGAATGGAAGGAGATATCTGCTCAAAACTTTCTGTGCAGGTGCAGACAGTGGCACCCGACATGCCTGCGTTGTCGTTTTCAGCCGGGCACTCTTTGGGCCGGCGCAGCACGCCGAAACACCTAGATTGCAGATAAGAGCTTTTTGACATTGACCGTGACCAATATTGGAGATGCACAAACGTCTTGCAATTCCGGCCGAACGAAAGAAGATATCTGCTCAAAACATTCTGTGCAGGTGCAGACAGTGGCACCCGACATGCCTGCGTTGTCGTTTTCAGCCGGGCACTCTTTGGGCCGGAGCAGCACGCAGAAACACCTAGATTGAAGATAAGCGCCTTTTTGTCATTGACCGCGACCAACATTGAAGATGCACAAACTTATTTCAATTCCGGCCGAACGGAAGGAGATATCTGCTCACAACTTTCTGTGCAGGTGCAGACAGTGGCACCCGACATGCCTGCGTTGTCGTTTTCCGCCGGGCACTCTTTGGGCCGGCGCAGCACGCAGAAACACCTAGATTGAAGATAAGCGCCTTTTGCCATTGACCGCGACGAACATAGAAGATGCACAAACTTCTTGCAATTCCGGCCGAATAGAAGGAGATATCTGCTCAAAACTTTCTGTGCAGGTGTAGACAGTGGTACTCGACATGCCTGCGTTGTCGTTTTCCGCCGGGCACTCTTTGGGCCGGAGCAGCACGCAGAAACACCTAGATTGAAGATAAGCGCCTTTTGCCATTGACCGCGACGAACATAGAAGATGCACAAACATCTTGCAATTCCGGCCGAATAAAAGGAGATATCTGCTCAAAACTTTCTGTGCAGGTGCAGAGAGTGGCACCCGACATGCCTGCGTTGTCGTTTTCAGCCGGGCACTCTTTTGGCCGGCGCAGCACGCAGAAACACCTAGATTGAAGATAAGGGCTTTTTGACATTGACCGTGACCAATATTAAAGATGCACAAACGTCTTGCAATTCCGGCCGAACGAAAGAAGATATCTGCTCAAAACTTTCTGTGCAGGTGCAGACAGTGGCACCCGACATGCCTGCATTGTCGTTTTCAGCCGGGCACTCTTTGGGCCGGAGCAGCACGCAGAAACACCTAGATTGAAGATAAGCGCCTTTTTGTCATTGACCGCGACCAACATTGAAGATGCACAAACTTCTTTCAATTCCGGCCGAACGGAAGGAGATATCTGCTCACAACTTTCTGTGCAGGTGCAGACAGTGGCACCCGACATGCCTGCGTTGTCGTTTTCCGCCGGGCACTCTTTGGGCCGGCGCAGCACGCAGAAACACCTAGATTGAAGATAAGCGCCTTTTGCCATTGACCGCGACGAACATAGAAGATGCACAAACTTCTTGCAATTCCGGCGGAATAGAAGGAGATATCTGCTCAAAACTTTCTGTGCAGGTGTAGACAGTGGCACTCGACATGCCTGCGTTGTCGTTTTCCGCCGGGCACTCTTTGGGCCGGCGCAGCACGCAGAAACACCTAGATTGAAGATAAGCGCCTTTTGCCATTGACCGCGACGAACATAGAAGATGCACAAACATCTTGCAATTCCGGCCGAATGGAAGGAGATATCTGCTCAAAACTTTCTGAGCTGGTGCAGACAGTGGCACCCGACATGCCTGCGTTGTCGTTTTCAGCCGGGCACTCTTTGGGCCGGCGCAGCACGCAGAAACACCTAGATTGCAGATAAGGGCTTTTTGACATTGACCGTGACCAATATGGAAGATGCACAAACGTCTTGCAATTCCGGCCGAATGGAAGGAGATATCTGCTCACAACTTTCTGTGCAGGTGCAGAGAGTGGCACCCGACATGCCTGCGTTGTCGTTTTCAGCCGGGCACTCTTTGGGCCGGCGCAGCACGCAGAAACACCTAGATTGCAGATAAGGGCTTTTTGACATTGAACGTGACCAATATTGAAGATGCACAAACGTCTGGCAATTCCGGCCGAACGGAAGGAGATATCTGCTCACAGCTTTCTGTGCAGGTGTAGACAGTGGCACCCGACATGCCTGCATTGTCGTTTTCAGCCGGGCACTCTTTGGGCCGGAGCAGCACGCAGAAACACCTAGATTGAAGATAAGCGCCTTTTTGTCATTGACCGCGACCAACATTGAAGATGCACAAACTTCTTTCAATTCCGGCCGAAAGGAAGGAGATATCTGCTCACAACTTTCTGTGCAGGTGCAGACAGTGGCACCCGACATGCCTGCGTTGTCGTTTTCCGCCGGGCACTCTTTGGGCCGGCGCAGCACGCAGAAACACCTGGATTGAAGATAAGCGCCTTTTGCCATTGACCGCGACGAACATAGAAGATGCACAAACTTCTTGCAATTCCGGCGGAATAGAAGGAGATATCTGCTCACAACTTTCTGTGCAGGTGCAGACAGTGGCACCCGACATGCCTGCGTTGTCGTTTTCTGCCGGGCACTCTTTGGGCCGGCGCAGCACGCAGAAACACCTAGATTGAAGATAAGCGCCTTTTGCCATTGACCGCGACGAACATAGAAGATGCACAAACTTCTTGCAATCCCGGCCGAATGGAAGGAGATATCTGCTTAAAACTTTCTGTGCAAGTGTAGACAGTGGCACCCGACATGCGTGCTTTGTCGTTTTCCGCCGGGCACTCTTTGGGCCGGAGCAGCACGCAGAAACACCTAGATTGAAGATAAGCGCCTTTTGCCATTGACCGCGACGAACATAGAAGATGCACAAACTTCTTGCAATTCCGGCCGAACGAAAGAAGATATCTGCTCAAAACATTCTGTGCAGGTGCAGACAGTGGCACCCGACATGCCTGCGTTGTCGTTTTCAGCCGGGCACTCTTTGGGCCGGATCAGCACGCAGAAACACCTAGATTGAAGATAAGCGTCTTTTTGTCATTGACCGCGACCAACATTGAAGATGCACAAACTTCTTTCAATTCCGGCCGAACGGAAGGAGATATCTGCTCACAATTTTCTGTGCAGGTGTAGACAGTGGCACCCGACATGCCTGCGTTGTCGTTTTCCGCCGGGCACTCTTTGGGCCGGTGCAGCACGCAGAAACACCTAGATTGCAGATAAGGGCTTTTTGACATTGACCGTGACCAATATGGAAGATGCACAAACGTCTTGCAATTCCGGCCGAATGGAAGGAGATATCTGCTCACAACTTTCTGTGCAGGTGCAGAGAGTGGCACCCGACATGCCTGCGTTGTCGTTTTCAGCCGGGCACTCTTTGGGCCGGAGCAGCACGCTGAAACACCTAGATTGAAGATAAGCGCCTTTTTGTCATTGACCGCGACGAACATAGAAGATGCACAAACTTCTTGCAATTCCGGCCGAATGGAAGGAGATATCTGCTCAAAACTTTCTGTGCAGGTGTAGACAGTGGCACCCGACATGCCTGCGTTGTCGTTTTCCGCCGAGCACTGTTTGGGCCGGAGCAGCACGCAGAAACACCTAGATTGAAGATAAGCGCCTTTTGCCATTGACCGCGACGAACATAGAAGATGCACAAACATCTTGCAATTCCGGCCGAATGGAAGGAGATATCTGCTCAAAACTTTCTGAGCTGGTGCAGACAGTGGCACCCGACATGCCTGCGTTGTCGTTTTCAGCCGGGCACTCTTTGGGCCGGCGCAGTACGCAGAAACACCTAGATTGCAGATAAGGGCTTTTTGACATTGACCGTGACCAATATTGAAGATGCACAAACGTCTTGCAATTCCGGCCGAATGAAAGAAGATATCTGCTCAAAACTTTCTGTGCAGGTGCAGACAGTGGCACCCGACATGCCTGCGTTGTCGTTTTCAGCCGGGCACTCTTTGGGCCGGAGCAGCACGCAGAAACACCTAGATTGAAGATAAGCGCCTTTTGCCATTGACCGCGACGAACATAGAAGATGCACAAACTTCTTGCAATCCCGGCCGAATGGAAGGAGATATCTGCTCAAAACTTTCTGTGCAAGTGTAGACAGTGGCACCCGACATGCCTGCGTTGTCGTTTTCCGCCTAGCACTCTTTGGGCTGGAGCAGCACGCAGAAACACCTAGATTGAAGATAAGCGCCTTTTGCCATTGACCGCGACGAACATAGAAGATGCACAAACTTCTTGCAATTCCGGCCGAATGGAAGGAGATATCTGCTCAAAACTTTCTGTGCAAGTGCAGACAGTGGCACCCGACATGCCTGCGTTGTCGTTTTCCGCCGGGCACTCTTTGGGCCGGCGCAGCACGCAGAAACACCTAGATTGAAGATAAGCGCCTTTTGCCATTGACCGCGACGAACATAGAAGATGCACAAACTTCTTGCAATTCCGGCCGAATGGAAGGAGATATCTGATAAAAACTTTCTGTGCTGGTGCAAACAGTGGCACCCGACATGCCTGCGTTATCGTTTTCAGCCGGGCACTCTTTGGGCCGGCGCAGCACGCAAAAACAATTAGATTGCAGATAAGGGCTTTTTGACATTGACCGCGACCAATATTGAAGATGCACAAACGTCTTGCAATTTCGGCCGAACGGAAGAAGATATCTGCTCAAAACTTTCTGTGCAGGTGCAGACAGTGGCACCCGACATGCCTGCGTTGTCGTTTTCAGCCGGGCACTCTTTGGGCCGGCGCAGCACGCAGAAAAACCTAGATTGAAGATAAGCGCCTTTTTGCCATTGACCGCGACCAACATTGAAGATGCACAAACTTCTTTCAATTCCGGCCGAACGGAAGGAGATATGTGCTCAAAACTTTCTGTGCTGGTGCAGACAGTGGCACCCGACATGCCTGCATTGTCGTTTTCCCCCGGGCACTCTTTGGGCCGGCGCAACACGCAGAAACACCTAGATTGAAGATAAGCGCCTTTTGCCATTGACCGCGACGAACATAGAAGATGCACAAACTTCTTGCAATCCCGGCCGAATGGAAGGAGATATCTGCTCAAAACTTTCTGTGCAAGTGTAGACAGTGGCACCCGACATGCCTGCGTTGTCGTTTTCCGCCGGGCACTCTTTGGGCTGGAGCAGCACGCAGAAACACCTAGATTGAAGATAAGCGCCTTTTGCCATTGACCGCGACGAACATAGAAGATGCACAAACTTCTTGCAATCCCGGCCGAATGGAAGGAGATATCTGCTCAAAACTTTCTGTGCAAGTGTAGACAGTGGCACCCGACATGCCTGCGTTGTCGTTTTCCGCCGGGCACTCTTTGGGCCGGAGCAGCACGCAGAAACACCTAGATTGAAGATAAGCGCCTTTTGCCATTGACCGCGACGAACATAGAAGATGCACAAACTTCTTGCAATTCCGGCCGAATGGAAGGAGATATCTGCTCAAAACTTTCTGAGCTGGTGCAGACAGTGGCACCCGACATGCCTGCGTTGTCGTTTTCAGCCGGGCACTCTTTGGGCCGGCGCAGCACGCAGAAACACCTAGATTGCAGATAAGGGCTTTTTGACATTGACCGTGACCAATATTGAAGATGCACAAACGTCTTGCAATTCCGGCCGAACGGAAGGAGATATCTGCTCACAATTTTCTGTGCAGGTGTAGACAGTGGCACCCGACATGCCTGCGTTGTCGTTTTCCGCCGGGCACTCTTTGGGCCGGCGCAGCACGCAGAAACACCTAGATTGAAGATAAGCGCCTTTTGCCATTGACCGCGACGAACATAGAAGATGCACAAACTTCTTGCAATCCCGGCCGAATGGAAGGAGATATCTTCTCAAAACTTTCTGTGCAAGTGTAGACAGTGGCACCCGACATGCCTGCGTTGTCGTTTTCCGCCGGGCACTCTTTGGGCCGGAGCAGCACGCAGAAACACCTAGATTGAAGATAAGCGCCTTTTGCCATTGACCGCGACGAACATAGAAGATGCACAAACTTCTTGCAATTCCGGCCGAATGGAAGGAGATATCTGCTCAAAACTTTCTGAGCTGGTGCAGACAGTGGCACCCGACATGCCTGCGTTGTCGTTTTCAGCCGGGCACTCTTTGGGCCGGCGCAGCACGCAGAAACACCTAGATTGCAGATAAGGGCTTTTTGACATTGACCGTGACCAATATTGAAGATGCACAAACGTCTGGCAATTCCGGCCGAACGGAAGGAGATATCTGCTCACAGTTTTCTGTGCAGGTGTAGACAGTGGCACCCGACATGCCTGCGTTGTCGTTTTCCGCCGGGCACTCTTTGGGCCGGCGCAGCACGCTGAAACACCTAGATTGAAGATAAGCGCCTTTTGCCATTGACCGCGACGAACATAGAAGATGCACAAACTTCTTGCAATTCCGGCCGAATGGAAGGAGATATCTGCTCAAAACTTTCTGAGCTGGTGCAGACAGTGGCACCCGACATGACTGCCTTGTCGTTTTCAGCCGGGCACTCTTTGGGCCGGCGCAGCACGCAGAAACACCTAGATTGCAGATAAGGGCTTTTTGACATTGAGAGTGACCAATATTGAAGATGCACAAACGTCTTGAAATTCCGGCCGAACGAAAGAAGATATCTGCTCAAAACATTCTGTGCAGGTGCAGACAGTGGCACCCGACATGCCTGCATTGTCGTTTTCAGCCGGGCACTCTTTGGGCCGGAGCAGCACGCAGAAACACCTAGATTGAAGATAAGCGCCTTTTTGTCATTGACCGCGACCAACATTGAAGATGCACAAACTTCTTTCAATTCCGGCCGAAAGGAAGGAGATATCTGCTCACAACTTTCTGTGCAGGTGCAGACAGTGGCACCCGACATGACTGCGTTGTCGTTTTCCGCCGGGCACTCTTTGGGCCGGCGCAGCACGCAGAAACACCTGGATTGAAGATAAGCGCCTTTTGCCATTGACCGCGACGAACATAGAAGATGCACAAACTTCTTGCAATTCCGGCGGAATAGAAGGAGATATCTGCTCAAAACTTTCTGTGCAGGTGTAGACTGTGGCACTCGACATGCCTGCGTTGTCGTTTTCCGCCGGGCACTCTTTGGGACAGCGCAGCACGCAGAAACACCTAGATTGAAGATAAGCGCCTTTTGCCATTGACCGCGACGAACAGAGAAGATGCACAAACTTCTTGCAATCCCGGCCGAATGGAAGGAGATATCTGCTTAAAACTTTCTGTGCAAGTGTAGACAGTGGCACCCGACATGCCTGCGTTGTCGTTTTCCGCCGGGCACTCTTTGGGCCGGAGCAGCACGCAGAAACACCTAGATTGAAGATAAGCGCCTTTTGCCATTGACCGCGACGAACATAGAAGATGCACAAACTTCTTGCAATTCCGGCCGAACGAAAGAAGATATCTGCTCAAAACATTCTGTGCAGGTGCAGACAGTGGCACCCGACATGCCTGCGTTGTCGTTTTCAGCCGGGCACTCTTTGGGCCGGAGCAGCACGCAGAAACACCTAGATTGAAGATAAGCGTCTTTTTGTCATTGACCGCGACCAACATTGAAGATGCACAAACTTCTTTCAATTCCGGCCGAACGGAAGGAGATATCTGCTCACAACTTTTTGTGCAGGTGCAGACAGTGGCACCCGACATGCCTGCGTTGTCGTTTTCCGCCGGGCACTCTTTGGGCCGGCGCAGCACGCAGAAACACCTAGATTGAAGATAAGCGCCTTTTGCCATTGACCGCGACGAACATAGAAGATGCACAAACTTCTTGCAATTCCGGCCGAATGGAAGGAGATATCTGCTCAAAACTTTCTGAGCTGGTGCAGACAGTGGCACCCGACATGCCTGCGTTGTCGTTTTCAGCCGGGCACTCTTTGGGCCGGCGCAGCACGCAGAAACACCTAGATTGCAGATAAGGGCTTTTTGACATTGACCGTGACCAATATTGAAGATGCACAAACGTCTTGCAATTCCGGCCGAATGAAAGAAGATATCTGCTCAAAACTTTCTGTGCAGGTGCAGACAGTGGCACCCGACATGCCTGCGTTGTCGTTTTCCGCCGGGCACTCTTTGGGCCGGAGCAGCACGCAGAAACACCTAGATTGAAGATAAGGGCTTTTTGACATTGACCGTGACCAATATTGAAGATGCACAAACGTCTTGCAATTCCGGCCGAATGAAAGAAGATATCTGCTCAAAACTTTCTGTGCAGGTGCAGACAGTGGCACCCGACATGCCTGCGTTGTCGTTTTCAGCCGGGCACTCTTTGGGCCGGAGCAGCACGCAGAAACACCTAGATTGAAGATAAGCGCCTTTTGCCATTGACCGCGACGAACATAGAAGATGCACAAACTTCTTGCAATCCCGGCCGAATGGAAGGAGATATCTGCTCAAAACTTTCTGTGCAAGTGTAGACAGTGGCACCCGACATGCCTGCGTTGTCGTTTTCCGCCTAGCACTCTTTGGGCTGGAGCAGCACGCAGAAACACCTAGATTGAAGATAAGCGCCTTTTGCCATTGACCGCGACGAACATAGAAGATGCACAAACTTCTTGCAATCCCGGCCGAATGGAAGGAGATATCTGCTCAAAACTTTCTGTGCAAGTGCAGACAGTGGCACCCGACATGCCTGCGTTGTCGTTTTCCGCCGGGCACTCTTTGGGCCGGCGCAGCACGCAGAAACACCTAGATTGAAGATAAGCGCCTTTTGCCATTGACCGCGACGAACATAGAAGATGCACAAACTTCTTGCAATTCCGGCCGAATGGAAGGAGATATCTGCTCAAAACTTTCTGTGCAGGTGCAGACAGTGGCACCCGACATGCCTGCGTTGTCGTTTTCAGCCGGGCACTCTTTGGGCCGGCGCAGCACGCCGAAACACCTAGATTGCAGATAAGAGCTTTTTGACATTGACCGTGACCAATATTGGAGATGCACAAACGTCTTGCAATTCCGGCCGAACGAAAGAAGATATCTGCTCAAAACATTCTGTGCAGGTGCAGACAGTGGCACCCGACATGCCTGCGTTGTCGTTTTCAGCCGGGCACTCTTTGGGCCGGAGCAGCACGCAGAAACACCTAGATTGAAGATAAGCGCCTTTTTGTCATTGACCGCGACCAACATTGAAGATGCACAAACTTATTTCAATTCCGGCCGAACGGAAGGAGATATCTGCTCACAACTTTCTGTGCAGGTGCAGACAGTGGCACCCGACATGCCTGCGTTGTCGTTTTCCGCCGGGCACTCTTTGGGCCGGCGCAGCACGCAGAAACACCTAGATTGAAGATAAGCGCCTTTTGCCATTGACCGCGACGAACATAGAAGATGCACAAACTTCTTGCAATTCCGGCCGAATAGAAGGAGATATCTGCTCAAAACTTTCTGTGCAGGTGTAGACAGTGGTACTCGACATGCCTGCGTTGTCGTTTTCCGCCGGGCACTCTTTGGGCCGGAGCAGCACGCAGAAACACCTAGATTGAAGATAAGCGCCTTTTGCCATTGACCGCGACGAACATAGAAGATGCACAAACATCTTGCAATTCCGGCCGAATAAAAGGAGATATCTGCTCAAAACTTTCTGTGCAGGTGCAGAGAGTGGCACCCGACATGCCTGCGTTGTCGTTTTCAGCCGGGCACTCTTTTGGCCGGCGCAGCACGCAGAAACACCTAGATTGAAGATAAGGGCTTTTTGACATTGACCGTGACCAATATTAAAGATGCACAAACGTCTTGCAATTCCGGCCGAACGAAAGAAGATATCTGCTCAAAACTTTCTGTGCAGGTGCAGACAGTGGCACCCGACATGCCTGCATTGTCGTTTTCAGCCGGGCACTCTTTGGGCCGGAGCAGCACGCAGAAACACCTAGATTGAAGATAAGCGCCTTTTTGTCATTGACCGCGACCAACATTGAAGATGCACAAACTTCTTTCAATTCCGGCCGAACGGAAGGAGATATCTGCTCACAACTTTCTGTGCAGGTGCAGACAGTGGCACCCGACATGCCTGCGTTGTCGTTTTCCGCCGGGCACTCTTTGGGCCGGCGCAGCACGCAGAAACACCTAGATTGAAGATAAGCGCCTTTTGCCATTGACCGCGACGAACATAGAAGATGCACAAACTTCTTGCAATTCCGGCGGAATAGAAGGAGATATCTGCTCAAAACTTTCTGTGCAGGTGTAGACAGTGGCACTCGACATGCCTGCGTTGTCGTTTTCCGCCGGGCACTCTTTGGGCCGGCGCAGCACGCAGAAACACCTAGATTGAAGATAAGCGCCTTTTGCCATTGACCGCGACGAACATAGAAGATGCACAAACATCTTGCAATTCCGGCCGAATGGAAGGAGATATCTGCTCAAAACTTTCTGAGCTGGTGCAGACAGTGGCACCCGACATGCCTGCGTTGTCGTTTTCAGCCGGGCACTCTTTGGGCCGGCGCAGCACGCAGAAACACCTAGATTGCAGATAAGGGCTTTTTGACATTGACCGTGACCAATATGGAAGATGCACAAACGTCTTGCAATTCCGGCCGAATGGAAGGAGATATCTGCTCACAACTTTCTGTGCAGGTGCAGAGAGTGGCACCCGACATGCCTGCGTTGTCGTTTTCAGCCGGGCACTCTTTGGGCCGGCGCAGCACGCAGAAACACCTAGATTGCAGATAAGGGCTTTTTGACATTGAACGTGACCAATATTGAAGATGCACAAACGTCTGGCAATTCCGGCCGAACGGAAGGAGATATCTGCTCACAGCTTTCTGTGCAGGTGTAGACAGTGGCACCCGACATGCCTGCATTGTCGTTTTCAGCCGGGCACTCTTTGGGCCGGAGCAGCACGCAGAAACACCTAGATTGAAGATAAGCGCCTTTTTGTCATTGACCGCGACCAACATTGAAGATGCACAAACTTCTTTCAATTCCGGCCGAAAGGAAGGAGATATCTGCTCACAACTTTCTGTGCAGGTGCAGACAGTGGCACCCGACATGCCTGCGTTGTCGTTTTCCGCCGGGCACTCTTTGGGCCGGCGCAGCACGCAGAAACACCTGGATTGAAGATAAGCGCCTTTTGCCATTGACCGCGACGAACATAGAAGATGCACAAACTTCTTGCAATTCCGGCGGAATAGAAGGAGATATCTGCTCACAACTTTCTGTGCAGGTGCAGACAGTGGCACCCGACATGCCTGCGTTGTCGTTTTCTGCCGGGCACTCTTTGGGCCGGCGCAGCACGCAGAAACACCTAGATTGAAGATAAGCGCCTTTTGCCATTGACCGCGACGAACATAGAAGATGCACAAACTTCTTGCAATCCCGGCCGAATGGAAGGAGATATCTGCTTAAAACTTTCTGTGCAAGTGTAGACAGTGGCACCCGACATGCGTGCGTTGTCGTTTTCCGCCGGGCACTCTTTGGGCCGGAGCAGCACGCAGAAACACCTAGATTGAAGATAAGCGCCTTTTGCCATTGACCGCGACGAACATAGAAGATGCACAAACTTCTTGCAATTCCGGCCGAACGAAAGAAGATATCTGCTCAAAACATTCTGTGCAGGTGCAGACAGTGGCACCCGACATGCCTGCGTTGTCGTTTTCAGCCGGGCACTCTTTGGGCCGGATCAGCACGCAGAAACACCTAGATTGAAGATAAGCGTCTTTTTGTCATTGACCGCGACCAACATTGAAGATGCACAAACTTCTTTCAATTCCGGCCGAACGGAAGGAGATATCTGCTCACAATTTTCTGTGCAGGTGTAGACAGTGGCACCCGACATGCCTGCGTTGTCGTTTTCCGCCGGGCACTCTTTGGGCCGGTGCAGCACGCAGAAACACCTAGATTGCAGATAAGGGCTTTTTGACATTGACCGTGACCAATATGGAAGATGCACAAACGTCTTGCAATTCCGGCCGAATGGAAGGAGATATCTGCTCACAACTTTCTGTGCAGGTGCAGAGAGTGGCACCCGACATGCCTGCGTTGTCGTTTTCAGCCGGGCACTCTTTGGGCCGGAGCAGCACGCTGAAACACCTAGATTGAAGATAAGCGCCTTTTTGTCATTGACCGCGACGAACATAGAAGATGCACAAACTTCTTGCAATTCCGGCCGAATGGAAGGAGATATCTGCTCAAAACTTTCTGTGCAGGTGTAGACAGTGGCACCCGACATGCCTGCGTTGTCGTTTTCCGCCGAGCACTGTTTGGGCCGGAGCAGCACGCAGAAACACCTAGATTGAAGATAAGCGCCTTTTGCCATTGACCGCGACGAACATAGAAGATGCACAAACATCTTGCAATTCCGGCCGAATGGAAGGAGATATCTGCTCAAAACTTTCTGAGCTGGTGCAGACAGTGGCACCCGACATGCCTGCGTTGTCGTTTTCAGCCGGGCACTCTTTGGGCCGGCGCAGTACGCAGAAACACCTAGATTGCAGATAAGGGCTTTTTGACATTGACCGTGACCAATATTGAAGATGCACAAACGTCTTGCAATTCCGGCCGAATGAAAGAAGATATCTGCTCAAAACTTTCTGTGCAGGTGCAGACAGTGGCACCCGACATGCCTGCGTTGTCGTTTTCAGCCGGGCACTCTTTGGGCCGGAGCAGCACGCAGAAACACCTAGATTGAAGATAAGCGCCTTTTGCCATTGACCGCGACGAACATAGAAGATGCACAAACTTCTTGCAATCCCGGCCGAATGGAAGGAGATATCTGCTCAAAACTTTCTGTGCAAGTGTAGACAGTGGCACCCGACATGCCTGCGTTGTCGTTTTCCGCCTAGCACTCTTTGGGCTGGAGCAGCACGCAGAAACACCTAGATTGAAGATAAGCGCCTTTTGCCATTGACCGCGACGAACATAGAAGATGCACAAACTTCTTGCAATTCCGGCCGAATGGAAGGAGATATCTGCTCAAAACTTTCTGTGCAAGTGCAGACAGTGGCACCCGACATGCCTGCGTTGTCGTTTTCCGCCGGGCACTCTTTGGGCCGGCGCAGCACGCAGAAACACCTAGATTGAAGATAAGCGCCTTTTGCCATTGACCGCGACGAACATAGAAGATGCACAAACTTCTTGCAATTCCGGCCGAATGGAAGGAGATATCTGATAAAAACTTTCTGTGCTGGTGCAAACAGTGGCACCCGACATGCCTGCGTTATCGTTTTCAGCCGGGCACTCTTTGGGCCGGCGCAGCACGCAAAAACAATTAGATTGCAGATAAGGGCTTTTTGACATTGACCGCGACCAATATTGAAGATGCACAAACGTCTTGCAATTTCGGCCGAACGGAAGAAGATATCTGCTCAAAACTTTCTGTGCAGGTGCAGACAGTGGCACCCGACATGCCTGCGTTGTCGTTTTCAGCCGGGCACTCTTTGGGCCGGCGCAGCACGCAGAAAAACCTAGATTGAAGATAAGCGCCTTTTTGCCATTGACCGCGACCAACATTGAAGATGCACAAACTTCTTTCAATTCCGGCCGAACGGAAGGAGATATGTGCTCAAAACTTTCTGTGCTGGTGCAGACAGTGGCACCCGACATGCCTGCATTGTCGTTTTCCCCCGGGCACTCTTTGGGCCGGCGCAACACGCAGAAACACCTAGATTGAAGATAAGCGCCTTTTGCCATTGACCGCGACGAACATAGAAGATGCACAAACTTCTTGCAATCCCGGCCGAATGGAAGGAGATATCTGCTCAAAACTTTCTGTGCAAGTGTAGACAGTGGCACCCGACATGCCTGCGTTGTCGTTTTCCGCCGGGCACTCTTTGGGCTGGAGCAGCACGCAGAAACACCTAGATTGAAGATAAGCGCCTTTTGCCATTGACCGCGACGAACATAGAAGATGCACAAACTTCTTGCAATCCCGGCCGAATGGAAGGAGATATCTGCTCAAAACTTTCTGTGCAAGTGTAGACAGTGGCACCCGACATGCCTGCGTTGTCGTTTTCCGCCGGGCACTCTTTGGGCCGGAGCAGCACGCAGAAACACCTAGATTGAAGATAAGCGCCTTTTGCCATTGACCGCGACGAACATAGAAGATGCACAAACTTCTTGCAATTCCGGCCGAATGGAAGGAGATATCTGCTCAAAACTTTCTGAGCTGGTGCAGACAGTGGCACCCGACATGCCTGCGTTGTCGTTTTCAGCCGGGCACTCTTTGGGCCGGCGCAGCACGCAGAAACACCTAGATTGCAGATAAGGGCTTTTTGACATTGACCGTGACCAATATTGAAGATGCACAAACGTCTTGCAATTCCGGCCGAACGGAAGGAGATATCTGCTCACAATTTTCTGTGCAGGTGTAGACAGTGGCACCCGACATGCCTGCGTTGTCGTTTTCCGCCGGGCACTCTTTGGGCCGGCGCAGCACGCAGAAACACCTAGATTGAAGATAAGCGCCTTTTGCCATTGACCGCGACGAACATAGAAGATGCACAAACTTCTTGCAATCCCGGCCGAATGGAAGGAGATATCTTCTCAAAACTTTCTGTGCAAGTGTAGACAGTGGCACCCGACATGCCTGCGTTGTCGTTTTCCGCCGGGCACTCTTTGGGCCGGAGCAGCACGCAGAAACACCTAGATTGAAGATAAGCGCCTTTTGCCATTGACCGCGACGAACATAGAAGATGCACAAACTTCTTGCAATTCCGGCCGAATGGAAGGAGATATCTGCTCAAAACTTTCTGAGCTGGTGCAGACAGTGGCACCCGACATGCCTGCGTTGTCGTTTTCAGCCGGGCACTCTTTGGGCCGGCGCAGCACGCAGAAACACCTAGATTGCAGATAAGGGCTTTTTGACATTGACCGTGACCAATATTGAAGATGCACAAACGTCTGGCAATTCCGGCCGAACGGAAGGAGATATCTGCTCACAGTTTTCTGTGCAGGTGTAGACAGTGGCACCCGACATGCCTGCGTTGTCGTTTTCCGCCGGGCACTCTTTGGGCCGGCGCAGCACGCTGAAACACCTAGATTGAAGATAAGCGCCTTTTGCCATTGACCGCGACGAACATAGAAGATGCACAAACTTCTTGCAATTCCGGCCGAATGGAAGGAGATATCTGCTCAAAACTTTCTGAGCTGGTGCAGACAGTGGCACCCGACATGACTGCCTTGTCGTTTTCAGCCGGGCACTCTTTGGGCCGGCGCAGCACGCAGAAACACCTAGATTGCAGATAAGGGCTTTTTGACATTGAGAGTGACCAATATTGAAGATGCACAAACGTCTTGAAATTCCGGCCGAACGAAAGAAGATATCTGCTCAAAACATTCTGTGCAGGTGCAGACAGTGGCACCCGACATGCCTGCATTGTCGTTTTCAGCCGGGCACTCTTTGGGCCGGAGCAGCACGCAGAAACACCTAGATTGAAGATAAGCGCCTTTTTGTCATTGACCGCGACCAACATTGAAGATGCACAAACTTCTTTCAATTCCGGCCGAAAGGAAGGAGATATCTGCTCACAACTTTCTGTGCAGGTGCAGACAGTGGCACCCGACATGACTGCGTTGTCGTTTTCCGCCGGGCACTCTTTGGGCCGGCGCAGCACGCAGAAACACCTGGATTGAAGATAAGCGCCTTTTGCCATTGACCGCGACGAACATAGAAGATGCACAAACTTCTTGCAATTCCGGCGGAATAGAAGGAGATATCTGCTCAAAACTTTCTGTGCAGGTGTAGACTGTGGCACTCGACATGCCTGCGTTGTCGTTTTCCGCCGGGCACTCTTTGGGACAGCGCAGCACGCAGAAACACCTAGATTGAAGATAAGCGCCTTTTGCCATTGACCGCGACGAACAGAGAAGATGCACAAACTTCTTGCAATCCCGGCCGAATGGAAGGAGATATCTGCTTAAAACTTTCTGTGCAAGTGTAGACAGTGGCACCCGACATGCCTGCGTTGTCGTTTTCCGCCGGGCACTCTTTGGGCCGGAGCAGCACGCAGAAACACCTAGATTGAAGATAAGCGCCTTTTGCCATTGACCGCGACGAACATAGAAGATGCACAAACTTCTTGCAATTCCGGCCGAACGAAAGAAGATATCTGCTCAAAACATTCTGTGCAGGTGCAGACAGTGGCACCCGACATGCCTGCGTTGTCGTTTTCAGCCGGGCACTCTTTGGGCCGGAGCAGCACGCAGAAACACCTAGATTGAAGATAAGCGTCTTTTTGTCATTGACCGCGACCAACATTGAAGATGCACAAACTTCTTTCAATTCCGGCCGAACGGAAGGAGATATCTGCTCACAACTTTTTGTGCAGGTGCAGACAGTGGCACCCGACATGCCTGCGTTGTCGTTTTCCGCCGGGCACTCTTTGGGCCGGCGCAGCACGCAGAAACACCTAGATTGAAGATAAGCGCCTTTTGCCATTGACCGCGACGAACATAGAAGATGCACAAACTTCTTGCAATTCCGGCCGAATGGAAGGAGATATCTGCTCAAAACTTTCTGAGCTGGTGCAGACAGTGGCACCCGACATGCCTGCGTTGTCGTTTTCAGCCGGGCACTCTTTGGGCCGGCGCAGCACGCAGAAACACCTAGATTGCAGATAAGGGCTTTTTGACATTGACCGTGACCAATATTGAAGATGCACAAACGTCTTGCAATTCCGGCCGAATGAAAGAAGATATCTGCTCAAAACTTTCTGTGCAGGTGCAGACAGTGGCACCCGACATGCCTGCGTTGTCGTTTTCCGCCGGGCACTCTTTGGGCCGGAGCAGCACGCAGAAACACCTAGATTGAAGATAAGCGCCTTTTGCCATTGACCGCGACGAACATAGAAGATGCACAAACTTATTTTAATTCCGGCCGAACGGAAGGAGATATCTGCTCACAACTTTCTGTGCAGGTGCAGACAGTGGCACCCGACATGCCTGCGTTGTCGTTTTCCGCCGGGCACTCTTTGGGCCGGCGCAGCACGCAGAAACACCTAGATTGAAGATAAGCGTCTTTTGCCATTGACCGCGACGAACATAGAAGATGCACAAACTTCTTGCAATCCCGGCCGAATGGAAGGAGATATCTGCTCAAAACTTTCTGTGCAAGTGTAGACAGTGGCACCCGACATGCCTGCGTTGTCGTTTTCCGCCGGGCACTCTTTGGGCCGGAGCAGCACGCAGAAACACCTAGATTGAAGATAAGCGCCTTTTGCCATTGACCGCGACGAACATAGAAGATGCACAAACATCTTGCAATTCCAGCCGAATGGAAGGAGATATCTGCTCAAAACTTTCTGAGCTGGTGCAGACAGTGGCACCCGACATGCCTGCGTTGTCGTTTTCAGCCGGGCACTCTTTGGGCCGGCGCAGCACGCAGAAACACCTAGATTGCAGATAAGGGCTTTTTGACATTGACCGTGACCAATATGGAAGATGCACAAACGTCTTGCAATTCCGGCCGAATGGAAGGAGATATCTGCTCACAACTTTCTGTGCAGGTGCAGAGAGTGGCACCCGACATGCCTGCGTTGTCGTTTTCAGCCGGGCACTCTTTGGGCCGGAGCAGCACGCTGAAACACCTAGATTGAAGATAAGCGCCTTTTTGTCATTGACCGCGACCAACATTGAAGATGCACAAACTTATTTCAATTCCGGCCGAACGGAAGGAGATATCTGCTCACAACTTTCTGTGCAGGTGCAGACAGTGGCACCCGACATGCCTGCGTTGTCGTTTTCCGCCGGGCACTCTTTGGGCCGGCGCAGCACGCAGAAACACCTAGATTGAAGATAAGCGCCTTTTTCCATTGACCGCGACTAACATAGAAGATGCACAAACTTCTTGCAATTCCGGCCGAATAGAAGGAGATATCTGCTCAAAACTTTCTGTGCAGGTGTAGACAGTGGCACTCGACATGCCTGCGTTGTCGTTTTCCGCCGGGCACTCTTTGGGCCGGAGCAGCACGCAGAAACACCTAGATTGAAGATAAGCGCCTTTTGCCATTGACCGCGACGAACATAGAAGTTGCACAAACTTCTTGCAATCCCGGCCGAATGGAAGGAGATATCTGCTCAAAACTTTCTGTGCAAGTGTAGACAGTGGCACCCGACATGCCTGCGTTGTCGTTTTCCGCCGGGCACTCTTTGGGCCGGAGCAGCACGCAGAAACACCTAGATTGAAGATAAGCGCCTTTTGCCATTGACCGCAACGAACATAGAAGATGCACAAACTTCTTGCAATTCCGGCCGAATGGAAGGAGATATCTGCTCAAAACTTTCTGAGCTGGTGCAGACAGTGGCACCCGACATGCCTGCGTTGTCGTTTTCAGCCGGGCACTCTTTGGGCCGGCGCAGCACGCAGAAACACCTAGATTGCAGATAAGGGCTTTTTGACATTGACCGTGACCAATATTGAAGATGCACAAACGTCTGGCAATTCCGGCCGAACGGAAGGAGATATCTGCTCACAGTTTTCTGTGCAGGTGTAGACAGTGGCACCCGACATGCCTGCGTTGTCGTTTTCCGCCGGGCACTCTTTGGGCCGGCGCAGCTCGCAGAAACACCTAGATTGAAGATAAGCGCCTTTTGCCATTGACCGCGACGAACATAGAAGATGCACAAACTTCTTGCAATTCCGGCCGAATGGAAGGAGATATCTGCTCAAAACTTTCTGAGCTGGTGCAGACAGTGGCACCCGACATGACTGCGTTGTCGTTTTCAGCCGGGCACTCTTTGGGCCGGCGCAGCACGCAGAAACACCTAGATTGCAAATAAGGGCTTTTTGACATTGAGAGTGACCAATATTGAAGATGCACAAACGTCTTGAAATTCCGGCCGAACGAAAGAAGATATCTGCTCAAAACATTCTGTGCAGGTGCAGACAGTGGCACCCGACATGCCTGCATTGTCGTTTTCAGCCGGGCACTCTTTGGGCCGGAGCAGCACGCAGAAACACCTAGATTGAAGATAAGCGCCTTTTTGTCATTGACCGCGACCAACATTGAAGATGCACAAACTTCTTTCAATTCCGGCCGAAAGGAAGGAGATATCTGCTCACAACTTTCTGTGCAGGTGCAGACAGTGGCACCCGACATGCCTGCGTTGTCGTTTTCCGCCGGGCACTCTTTGGGCCGGCGCAGCACGCAGAAACACCTGGATTGAAGATAAGCGCCTTTTGCCATTGACCGCGACGAACATAGAAGATGCACAAACTTCTTGCAATTCCGGCGGAATAGAAGGAGATATCTGCTCAAAACTTTCTGTGCAGGTGTAGACAGTGGCACTCGACATGCCTGCGTTGTCGTTTTCCGCCGGGCACTCTTTGGGCCGGCGCAGCACGCAGAAACACCTAGATTGAAGATAAGCACCTTTTGCCATTGACCGCGACGAACATAGAAGATGCACAAACTTCTTGCAATCCCGGCCGAATGGAAGGAGATATCTGCTTAAAACTTTCTGTGCAAGTGTAGACAGTGGCACCCGACATGCCTGCGTTGTCGTTTTCCGCCGGGCACTCTTTGGGCCGGAGCAGCACGCAGAAACACCTAGATTGAAGATAAGCGCCTTTTGCCATTGACCGCGACGAACATAGAAGATGCACAAACTTCTTGCAATTCCGGCCGAACGAAAGAAGATATCTGCTCAAAACATTCTGTGCAGGTGCAGACAGTGGCACCCGACATGCCTGCGTTGTCGTTTTCAGCCGGGCACTCTTTGGGCCGGAGCAGCACGCAGAAACACCTAGATTGAAGATAAGCGTCTTTTTGTCATTGACCGCGACCAACATTGAAGATGCACAAACTTCTTTCAATTCCGGCCGAACGGAAGGAGATATCTGCTCACAATTTTCTGTGCAGGTGTAGAAAGTGGCACCCGACATGCCTGCGTTGTCGTTTTCCGCCGGGCACTCTTTGGGCCGGCGCAGCACGCAGAAACACCTAGATTGAAGATAAGCGCCTTTTGCCATTGACCGCGACGAACATAGAAGATGCACAAACTTCTTGCAATTCCGGCCGAATAGAAGGAGATATCTGCTCAAAACTTTCTGTGTAGTTGTAGACAGTGGCACTCGACATGCCTGCGTTGTCGTTTTCCGCCGGGCACTCTTTGGGCCGGAGCAGCACGCAGAAACACCTAGATTGAAGATAAGCGCCTTTTGCCATTGACCGCGACGAACATAGAAGATGCACAAACGTCTTGCAATTCCGGCCGAATGGAAGGAGATATCTGCTCAAAACTTTCTGAGCTGGTGCAGACAGTGGCACCCGACATGCCTGCGTTGTCGTTTTCAGCCGGGCACTCATTGGGCCGGCGCAGCACGCAGAAACACCTAGATTCCAGATAAGGGCTTTTTGACATTGACCGTGACCAATATTGAAGATGCACAAACGTCTTGCAATTCCGGCTGAATGGAAGGAGATATCTGCTCACAACTTTCTGTGCAGGTGCAGACAGTGGCACCCGACATGCCTGCGTTGTCGTTTTCTGCCGGGCACTCTTTGGGCCGGCGCAGCACGCAGAAACACCTAGATTGAAGATAAGCGCCTTTTGCCATTGACCGCGACGAACATAGAAGATGCACAAACTTCTTGCAATCCCGGCCGAATGGAAGGAGATATCTGCTTAAAACTTTCTGTGCAAGTGTAGACAGTGGCACCCGACATGCCTGCGTTGTCGTGTTCCGCCGGGCACTCTTTGGGCCGGAGCAGCACGCAGAAACACCTAGATTGAAGATAAGCGCCTTTTGCCATTGACCGCGACGAACATAGAAGATGCACAAACTTCTTGCAATTCCGGCCGAACGAAAGAAGATATCTGCTCAAAACATTCTGTGCAGGTGCAGACAGTGGCACCCGACATGCCTGCGTTGTCGTTTTCAGCCGGGCACTCTTTGGGCCGGATCAGCACGCAGAAACACCTATATTGAAGATAAGCGTCTTTTTGTCATTGACCGCGACCAACATTGAAGATGCACAAACTTCTTTCAATTCCGGCCGAACGGAAGGAGATATCTGCTCACAATTTTCTGTGCAGGTGTAGACAGTGGCACCCGACATGCCTGCGTTGTCGTTTTCCGCCGGGCACTCTTTGGGCCGGTGCAGCACGCAGAAACACCTAGATTGCAGATAAGGGCTTTTTGACATTGACCGTGACCAATATGGAAGATGCACAAACGTCTTGCAATTCCGGCCGAATGGAAGGAGATATCTGCTCACAACTTTCTGTGCAGGTGCAGAGAGTGGCACCCGACATGCCTGCGTTGTCGTTTTCAGCCGGGCACTCTTTGGGCCGGAGCAGCACGCTGAAACACCTAGATTGAAGATAAGCGCCTTTTTGTCATTGACCGCGACGAACATAGAAGATGCACAAACTTCTTGCAATTCCGGCCGAATGGAAGGAGATATCTGCTCAAAACTTTCTGTGCAGGTGTAGACAGTGGCACCCGACATGCCTGCGTTGTCGTTTTCCGCCGAGCACTGTTTGGGCCGGAGCAGCACGCAGAAACACCTAGATTGAAGATAAGCGCCTTTTGCCATTGACCGCGACGAACATAGAAGATGCACAAACATCTTGCAATTCCGGCCGAATGGAAGGAGATATCTGCTCAAAACTTTCTGAGCTGGTGCAGATAGTGGCACCCGACATGCCTGCGTTGTCGTTTTCAGCCGGGCACTCTTTGGGCCGGCGCAGTACGCAGAAACACCTAGATTGCAGATAAGGGCTTTTTGACATTGACCGTGACCAATATTGAAGATGCACAAACGTCTTGCAATTCCGGCCGAATGAAAGAAGATATCTGCTCAAAACTTTCTGTGCAGGTGCAGACAGTGGCACCCGACATGCCTGCGTTGTCGTTTTCAGCCGGGCACTCTTTGGGCCGGAGCAGCACGCAGAAACACCTAGATTGAAGATAAGCGCCTTTTGCCATTGACCGCGACGAACATAGAAGATGCACAAACTTCTTGCAATCCCGGCCGAATGGAAGGAGATATCTGCTCAAAACTTTCTGTGCAAGTGTAGACAGTGGCACCCGACATGCCTGCGTTGTCGTTTTCCGCCTAGCACTCTTTGGGCTGGAGCAGCACGCAGAAACACCTAGATTGAAGATAAGCGCCTTTTGCCATTGACCGCGACGAACATAGAAGATGCACAAACTTCTTGCAATCCCGGCCGAATGGAAGGAGATATCTGCTCAAAACTTTCTGTGCAAGTGCAGACAGTGGCACCCGACATGCCTGCGTTGTCGTTTTCCGCCGGGCACTCTTTGGGCCGGCGCAGCACGCAGAAACACCTAGATTGAAGATAAGCGCCTTTTGCCATTGACCGCGACGAACATAGAAGATGCACAAACTTCTTGCAATTCCGGCCGAATGGAAGGAGATATCTGCTCAAAACTTTCTGTGCAGGTGCAGACAGTGGCACCCGACATGCCTGCGTTGTCGTTTTCAGCCGGGCACTCTTTGGGCCGGCGCAGCACGCCGAAACACCTAGATTGCAGATAAGAGCTTTTTGACATTGACCGTGACCAATATTGGAGATGCACAAACGTCTTGCAATTCCGGCCGAACGAAAGAAGATATCTGCTCAAAACATTCTGTGCAGGTGCAGACAGTGGCACCCGACATGCCTGCGTTGTCGTTTTCAGCCGGGCACTCTTTGGGCCGGAGCAGCACGCAGAAACACCTAGATTGAAGATAAGCGCCTTTTTGTCATTGACCGCGACCAACATTGAAGATGCACAAACTTATTTCAATTCCGGCCGAACGGAAGGAGATATCTGCTCACAACTTTCTGTGCAGGTGCAGACAGTGGCACCCGACATGCCTGCGTTGTCGTTTTCCGCCGGGCACTCTTTGGGCCGGCGCAGCACGCAGAAACACCTAGATTGAAGATAAGCGCCTTTTGCCATTGACCGCGACGAACATAGAAGATGCACAAACTTCTTGCAATTCCGGCCGAATAGAAGGAGATATCTGCTCAAAACTTTCTGTGCAGGTGTAGACAGTGGTACTCGACATGCCTGCGTTGTCGTTTTCCGCCGGGCACTCTTTGGGCCGGAGCAGCACGCAGAAACACCTAGATTGAAGATAAGCGCCTTTTGCCATTGACCGCGACGAACATAGAAGATGCACAAACATCTTGCAATTCCGGCCGAATAAAAGGAGATATCTGCTCAAAACTTTCTGTGCAGGTGCAGAGAGTGGCACCCGACATGCCTGCGTTGTCGTTTTCAGCCGGGCACTCTTTTGGCCGGCGCAGCACGCAGAAACACCTAGATTGAAGATAAGGGCTTTTTGACATTGACCGTGACCAATATTAAAGATGCACAAACGTCTTGCAATTCCGGCCGAACGAAAGAAGATATCTGCTCAAAACTTTCTGTGCAGGTGCAGACAGTGGCACCCGACATGCCTGCATTGTCGTTTTCAGCCGGGCACTCTTTGGGCCGGAGCAGCACGCAGAAACACCTAGATTGAAGATAAGCGCCTTTTTGTCATTGACCGCGACCAACATTGAAGATGCACAAACTTCTTTCAATTCCGGCCGAACGGAAGGAGATATCTGCTCACAACTTTCTGTGCAGGTGCAGACAGTGGCACCCGACATGCCTGCGTTGTCGTTTTCCGCCGGGCACTCTTTGGGCCGGCGCAGCACGCAGAAACACCTAGATTGAAGATAAGCGCCTTTTGCCATTGACCGCGACGAACATAGAAGATGCACAAACTTCTTGCAATTCCGGCGGAATAGAAGGAGATATCTGCTCAAAACTTTCTGTGCAGGTGTAGACAGTGGCACTCGACATGCCTGCGTTGTCGTTTTCCGCCGGGCACTCTTTGGGCCGGCGCAGCACGCAGAAACACCTAGATTGAAGATAAGCGCCTTTTGCCATTGACCGCGACGAACATAGAAGATGCACAAACATCTTGCAATTCCGGCCGAATGGAAGGAGATATCTGCTCAAAACTTTCTGAGCTGGTGCAGACAGTGGCACCCGACATGCCTGCGTTGTCGTTTTCAGCCGGGCACTCTTTGGGCCGGCGCAGCACGCAGAAACACCTAGATTGCAGATAAGGGCTTTTTGACATTGACCGTGACCAATATGGAAGATGCACAAACGTCTTGCAATTCCGGCCGAATGGAAGGAGATATCTGCTCACAACTTTCTGTGCAGGTGCAGAGAGTGGCACCCGACATGCCTGCGTTGTCGTTTTCAGCCGGGCACTCTTTGGGCCGGCGCAGCACGCAGAAACACCTAGATTGCAGATAAGGGCTTTTTGACATTGAACGTGACCAATATTGAAGATGCACAAACGTCTGGCAATTCCGGCCGAACGGAAGGAGATATCTGCTCACAGCTTTCTGTGCAGGTGTAGACAGTGGCACCCGACATGCCTGCATTGTCGTTTTCAGCCGGGCACTCTTTGGGCCGGAGCAGCACGCAGAAACACCTAGATTGAAGATAAGCGCCTTTTTGTCATTGACCGCGACCAACATTGAAGATGCACAAACTTCTTTCAATTCCGGCCGAAAGGAAGGAGATATCTGCTCACAACTTTCTGTGCAGGTGCAGACAGTGGCACCCGACATGCCTGCGTTGTCGTTTTCCGCCGGGCACTCTTTGGGCCGGCGCAGCACGCAGAAACACCTGGATTGAAGATAAGCGCCTTTTGCCATTGACCGCGACGAACATAGAAGATGCACAAACTTCTTGCAATTCCGGCGGAATAGAAGGAGATATCTGCTCACAACTTTCTGTGCAGGTGCAGACAGTGGCACCCGACATGCCTGCGTTGTCGTTTTCTGCCGGGCACTCTTTGGGCCGGCGCAGCACGCAGAAACACCTAGATTGAAGATAAGCGCCTTTTGCCATTGACCGCGACGAACATAGAAGATGCACAAACTTCTTGCAATCCCGGCCGAATGGAAGGAGATATCTGCTTAAAACTTTCTGTGCAAGTGTAGACAGTGGCACCCGACATGCGTGCGTTGTCGTTTTCCGCCGGGCACTCTTTGGGCCGGAGCAGCACGCAGAAACACCTAGATTGAAGATAAGCGCCTTTTGCCATTGACCGCGACGAACATAGAAGATGCACAAACTTCTTGCAATTCCGGCCGAACGAAAGAAGATATCTGCTCAAAACATTCTGTGCAGGTGCAGACAGTGGCACCCGACATGCCTGCGTTGTCGTTTTCAGCCGGGCACTCTTTGGGCCGGATCAGCACGCAGAAACACCTAGATTGAAGATAAGCGTCTTTTTGTCATTGACCGCGACCAACATTGAAGATGCACAAACTTCTTTCAATTCCGGCCGAACGGAAGGAGATATCTGCTCACAATTTTCTGTGCAGGTGTAGACAGTGGCACCCGACATGCCTGCGTTGTCGTTTTCCGCCGGGCACTCTTTGGGCCGGTGCAGCACGCAGAAACACCTAGATTGCAGATAAGGGCTTTTTGACATTGACCGTGACCAATATGGAAGATGCACAAACGTCTTGCAATTCCGGCCGAATGGAAGGAGATATCTGCTCACAACTTTCTGTGCAGGTGCAGAGAGTGGCACCCGACATGCCTGCGTTGTCGTTTTCAGCCGGGCACTCTTTGGGCCGGAGCAGCACGCTGAAACACCTAGATTGAAGATAAGCGCCTTTTTGTCATTGACCGCGACGAACATAGAAGATGCACAAACTTCTTGCAATTCCGGCCGAATGGAAGGAGATATCTGCTCAAAACTTTCTGTGCAGGTGTAGACAGTGGCACCCGACATGCCTGCGTTGTCGTTTTCCGCCGAGCACTGTTTGGGCCGGAGCAGCACGCAGAAACACCTAGATTGAAGATAAGCGCCTTTTGCCATTGACCGCGACGAACATAGAAGATGCACAAACATCTTGCAATTCCGGCCGAATGGAAGGAGATATCTGCTCAAAACTTTCTGAGCTGGTGCAGACAGTGGCACCCGACATGCCTGCGTTGTCGTTTTCAGCCGGGCACTCTTTGGGCCGGCGCAGTACGCAGAAACACCTAGATTGCAGATAAGGGCTTTTTGACATTGACCGTGACCAATATTGAAGATGCACAAACGTCTTGCAATTCCGGCCGAATGAAAGAAGATATCTGCTCAAAACTTTCTGTGCAGGTGCAGACAGTGGCACCCGACATGCCTGCGTTGTCGTTTTCAGCCGGGCACTCTTTGGGCCGGAGCAGCACGCAGAAACACCTAGATTGAAGATAAGCGCCTTTTGCCATTGACCGCGACGAACATAGAAGATGCACAAACTTCTTGCAATCCCGGCCGAATGGAAGGAGATATCTGCTCAAAACTTTCTGTGCAAGTGTAGACAGTGGCACCCGACATGCCTGCGTTGTCGTTTTCCGCCTAGCACTCTTTGGGCTGGAGCAGCACGCAGAAACACCTAGATTGAAGATAAGCGCCTTTTGCCATTGACCGCGACGAACATAGAAGATGCACAAACTTCTTGCAATCCCGGCCGAATGGAAGGAGATATCTGCTCAAAACTTTCTGTGCAAGTGCAGACAGTGGCACCCGACATGCCTGCGTTGTCGTTTTCCGCCGGGCACTCTTTGGGCCGGCGCAGCACGCAGAAACACCTAGATTGAAGATAAGCGCCTTTTGCCATTGACCGCGACGAACATAGAAGATGCACAAACTTCTTGCAATTCCGGCCGAATGGAAGGAGATATCTGATAAAAACTTTCTGTGCTGGTGCAAACAGTGGCACCCGACATGCCTGCGTTATCGTTTTCAGCCGGGCACTCTTTGGGCCGGCGCAGCACGCAAAAACAATTAGATTGCAGATAAGGGCTTTTTGACATTGACCGCGACCAATATTGAAGATGCACAAACGTCTTGCAATTTCGGCCGAACGGAAGAAGATATCTGCTCAAAACTTTCTGTGCAGGTGCAGACAGTGGCACCCGACATGCCTGCGTTGTCGTTTTCAGCCGGGCACTCTTTGGGCCGGCGCAGCACGCAGAAAAACCTAGATTGAAGATAAGCGCCTTTTTGCCATTGACCGCGACCAACATTGAAGATGCACAAACTTCTTTCAATTCCGGCCGAACGGAAGGAGATATGTGCTCAAAACTTTCTGTGCTGGTGCAGACAGTGGCACCCGACATGCCTGCATTGTCGTTTTCCCCCGGGCACTCTTTGGGCCGGCGCAACACGCAGAAACACCTAGATTGAAGATAAGCGCCTTTTGCCATTGACCGCGACGAACATAGAAGATGCAAAAACTTCTTGCAATTCCGGCGGAATGGAAGGAGATATCTGCTCAAAACTTTCTGTGCAGGTGTAGACAGTGGCACCCGACATGCCTGCGTTGTCGTTTTCCGCCGGACACTCTTTGGGCCGGCGCAGCACGCAGAAACACCTAGATTGAAGATAAGCGCCTTTTTGTCATTGAAAGCGACGAACATAGAAGATGCACAAACTTCTTACAATTCCGGCAGAATGGAAGGAAATATCTGCTCAAAACTTTCTGTGCTGGTGCAGACAGTGGCACCCGACATGCCTGATTTGTCGTTTTCAGCCGGGCACTCTTTGGGCCGGCGCAGCACGCAAAAACACCTAGATTGCAGATAAGGGCTTTTTGACATTGACCGCGACCAATATTGAAGATGCACAAACGTCTTGCAATTCCGGCCGAACGGAAGAAGATATCTGCTCAAAACTTTCTGTGCAGGTGCAGACAGTGTCACCCGACATGCCTGCGTTGTCGTTTTCCGCCGGGCACTCTTTGGGCCGGCGCAGCACGCAGAAACACCTAGATTGAAGATAAGTGCCTTTTGCCATTGACCGCGACGAACATAGAAGATGCACAAACGTCTTTCAATTCTGGCCGAACGGAAGGAGATATCTGCTCAAAACTTTCTGTGCTGGTGCAGGGACTACAACTCCCAGCATGTGCCTGCGTTGTCGTTTTCAGCCGGGCACTCTTTGGGCTGGCACAGCACGCAAAAACACCTAGATTGCAGATAAGGGCTTTTTGACATTGACCTCGACCAATATTGAAGATGCACAAACGTCTTGCAAATCCGGCCGAACGGAAGAAGATATCTGCTCAAAACTTTCTGTGCAGGTGCAGACAGTGGCACCCGACATGCCTGCGTTGTCGTTTTCCGCCGGGCACTCTTTGGGCCGGAGCAGCACGCAGAAACACCTAGATTGAAGATAAGCGCCTTTTGCCATTGACCGCGACGAACATAGAAGATGCACAAACTTCTTGCAATTCCGGCCGAACGAAAGAAGATATCTGCTCAAAACGTTCTGTGCTGGTGCAGACAGTGGCACCCGACATGCCTGCGTTGTCGTTTTCACCCGGACACTCTTTGAGCCGGCGCAGCACGCAGAAACACCTAGATTGCAGATAAGGGCTTTTTGACATTGACCGCGACCAATATTGAAGATGCACAAACGTCTTGCAATTCCGGCCGAAAGGAAGAAGATATCTGCTCAAAACTTTCTGTGCAGGTGCAGACTGTGGCACCCGACATGCCTGCCTTGTCGTTTTCCGCCGGGCACTCTTTGCGCCAGCGCAGCACGCAGAAACACCTAGATTGAAGATAAGCGCCTTTTGCCATTGACCGCGACGAACATAGAAGATGCACAAACTTCTTGCAATTCCGGTCGAATGGAAGGATATATCTGCTCAAAACTTTCTGTGCAGGTGCAGACAGTGGCACCCGACATGCCTGCGTTGTCGTTGTCAGCCGTGCTCTCTTTGGGCCGGCGCAGCACGCAGAAACACCTAGATTGGAGATAAGCGCCTTTTTGTCATTGACCGCGACCAACATTGAAGAGGCACAAACTTATTTCAATTCCGGCCGAACGGAAGGATATATCTGCTCAAAACGTTCTGTGCTGGTGCAGACAGTGGCACCCGACATGCCTGCGTTGTCGTTTTCACCCGGACACTCTTTGGGCCGGCGCAGCACGCAGAAACACCTAGATTGCAGATAAGGGCTTTTTGACATTGACCGCGACCAATATTAAAGATGCACAAACGTCTTGCAATTTCGGCCGAACGAAAGAAGATATCTGCTCAAAACTTTCTGTGCAGGTGCAGACAGTGGCACCCGACATGCCTGCGTTGTCGTTTTCAGCCGGGCACTCTTTGGGCCGGCGCAGCACGCAGAAACACCTAGATTTAAGATAAGCGCCTTTTTGTCATTGACCGCGACCAACATTGAAGATGCACAAACTTATTTCAATTCCGGCCGAACGGAAGGAGATATGTGCTCAAAACTTTCTGTGCTGGTGCAGACAGTGGCACCCGACATGCCTGCGTTGTGGTTTTCCGCCGGGCACTCTTTGGGCCGGCGCAGCACGCAGAAACACCTAGATTGAAGATAAGCGCCTTTTGCTATTGACCGCGACGAACATAGAAGATGCACAAACTTCTTGCAATTCCGGCCGAATGGAAGGAGATATCTGCTCAAAACTTTCTGTGCAGGTGCAGACAGTGGCACCCGACATGCCTGCGTTGTCGTTTTCCGCCGGGCACTTTTTGGGCCGGCGCAGCACGCAGAAACACCTAGATTGAAGATAAGCGCCTTTTTGTCATTGACCGCGACCAACATTGAAGATGCACAAACTTCTTTCAATTCCGGCCGAATGGAAGGAGATATCTGCTCAAAACTTTCTGTGCAGGTGCAGACAGTGGCACCCGACATGCCTGCCTTGTCGTTTTCCGCCGGGCTCTCTTTGCGCCAGCGCAGCACGCAGAAACACCTAGATTGAAGATAAGCCCCTTTTGCCATTGACCGCAGCGAACATAGAAGATACACAAACTTCTTGCAATTCCGGTCGAATGCAGGCATATCTGCTCAAAACTTTCTGTGCAGGTGCAGACAGTGGCACCCGACATGCCTGCGTTGTCGTTGTCCGCCGGGCACTCTTTGGGCCGGCGCAGCACGCAGAAACACCTAGATTGAAGATATGCGCCTTTTGCCATTGACCGCGACGAACATTGAAGATGCACAAACTTCTTGCAATTCCGGCCGAATGGAAGGAGATATCTGCTCAAAACTTTCTGTGCTGAGGCAGACAGTGGCACCCGACATGCCTGCGTTGTCGTTTTCAGCCGGGCACTCTTTGGGCCGGCGCAGCACGCAGAAACACCTAGATTGAAGATAAGCGCCTTTTGCCATTGACCGCGACGAACATTGAAGATGCACAAACTTCTTGCAATTCCGGCCGAATGGAAGGAGATATCTGCTCAAAACTTTTTGCGCAGGTGCAGACAGTGGCACCCGACATGCATGCGTTGTCGTTTTCCGCCGGGCACTCTTTGGGCCGGCGCAGCACGCAGAAACACCTAGATTGCAGATAAGGGCTTTTTGACATTGACCTCGACCAATATTGAAGATGCACAAACGTCTTGCAATTCCGGCCGAACGGAAGAAGATATCTGCTCAAAACTTTCTGTGCAGGTGCAGACAGTGGCACCCGACCTGCCTGCGTTGTCGTTTTCAACCGGGCACTCTTTGGGCCGGCGCAGCACTTAGAAACACCTAGATTGAAGATAAGCGCCTTTTGCCATTGACCGCGACGAACATAGAAGATGCACAAAGTTCTTGCAATTCCGGCCGAACGGAAGGAGATATCTGCTCAAAACGTTCTGTGCTGGTGCAGACAGTGGCACCCGACATGCCTGCGTTGTCGTTTTCACCCGGACACTCTTTGGGCCGGCGCAGCACGCAGAATCACCTAGATTGCAGATAAGGGCTTTTTGACATTGACCGCGACCAATATTGAAGATGCACAAACGTCTTGCAATTCCGGCCGAAAGGAAGAAGATATCTGCTCAAAACTTTCTGTGCAGGTGCAGACTGTGGCACCCGACATGCCTGCCTTGTCGTTTTCCGCCGGGCACTCTTTGCGCCAGCGAAGCACGCAGAAACACCTAGATTGAAGATAAGCCCCTTTTGCCATTGACCGCAGCGAACATAGACGATGCACAAACTTCTTGCAATTCCGGTCGAATGGAAGGATATATCTGCTCAAAACTTTCTGTGCAGGTGCAGACAGGGGCACCCGACATGCCTGCGTTGTCGTTGTCCGCCGGGCACTCTTTGGGCCGGCGCAGCACGCAGAAACACCTAGATTGAAGATAAGCGCCTTTTGCCATTGACCGCGACGAACATTGAAGATGCACAAACTTCTTGCAATTCCGGCCGAATGGAAGGAGATATCTGCTCAAAACTTTCTGTGCTGAGGCAGACAGTGGCACCCGACATGCCTGCGTTGTCGTTTTCAGCCGGGCACTCTTTGGGCCGGCGCAGCACGCAGAAACACCTAGTTTGAAGATAAGCGCCTTTTGCCATTGACCGCGACGAACATTGAAGATGCACAAACTTCTTGCAATTCCGGCCGAATGGAAGGAGATATCTGCTCAAAACTTTTTGCGCAGGTGTAGACAGTGGCACCCGACATGCATGCGTTGTCGTTTTCCGCCGGGCACTCTTTGGGCCGGCGCAGCACGCAGAAACACCTAGATTGCAGATAAGGGCTTTTTGACATTGACCACGACCAATATTGAAGATGCACAAACGTCTTGCAATTCCGGCCGAACGGAAGAAGATATCTGCTCAAAACTTTCTGTGCAGGTGCAGACAGTGGCACCCGACCTGCCTGCGTTGTCGTTTTCAACCGGGCACTCTTTGGGCCGGCGCAGCACTTAGAAACACCTAGATTGAAGATAAGCACCTTTTGCCATTGACCGCGACGAACATAGAAGATGCACAAAGTTCTTGCAATTCCGGCCGAATGGAAGGAGATATCTGCTCAAAACTTTCTGTGCTGAGGCAGACAGAGGCACCCGACATGCCTGCGTTGTCGTTTTCAGCCGGGCACTCTTTGGGCCGGCGCAGCACGCAGAAACACCTAGATTGAAGATAAGCGCCTTTTGCCATTGACCGCGACGAACATAGAAGATGCACAAACTTCTTGCAATTCCGGCCGAATGGAAGGAGATATCTGCTCAAAACTTTATGTGCAGGTGCAGACAGTGGCACCCGACATGCCTGCGTTGTCTTTTTCAGCCTGGCACTCTTTTGGCCGGCGCAGCACGCAAAAACACCTAGATTGCAGATAAGGGCTTTTTGACATTGACCGCGACCAATATTGAAGATGCACAAACGTCTTGCAATTCCGGCCGAACGAAAGAACATATCTGCTCAAAACTTTCTGTGCAGGTGCAGACAGTGGCACCCGACATGCCTGCGTTGTCGTCTTCAGCCGTGCACTCTTTGGGCCGGCGCAGCACGCAGAAACACCTAGATTGGAGATAAGCGCCTGTTTGTCATTGACCGCGACCAACATTGAAGATGCACAAACTTCTTGCAATTCCGGCCGAACGGAAGGAGATATCTGTTCAAAACTTTCTGTGCAGATGCAGACAGTGGCACCCGACATGCATGCGTTGTCGTTTTCAGCCGGGCACTCTTTGGGCCGGCGCAGCACGCAAAAACACCTAGATTGCAGATAAGGGCTTTTTGACATTGACCGCGACCAATATTGAAGATGCACAAACGTCTTGCAATTCCGGCCGAACGAAAGAACAAATCTGCTCAAAACTTTCTGTGCAGGTGCAGACAGTGGCACCCGACATGCCTGCGTTGTCGTCTTCAGCCGTGCACTCTTTGGGCCGGCGCAGCACGCAGAAACACCTAGATTGGAGATAAGCGCCTTTTTGTCATTGACCGCGACGAACATAGAAGATGCACAAACTTCTTGCAATTCCGGCCGAATGGAAGGAGATATCTGCTCAAAACTTTCTGTGCAGGTGTAGAAAGTGGCACCCGACATGCCTGCGTTGTCGTTTTCTGCCGGGCACTCTTTGGGCCGGCGCAGCACGCAGAAACACCTAGATTGAAGATAAGCGCCTTTTGCCATTGACCGCGACGAACAGAGAAGATGCACAAACTTCTTGCAATTCCGGCCAATTGGAAGGAGATATCTGCTCAAAACTTTCTGTGCTGGTGCAGACAGTGGCACCCGACATGCCTGCGTTGTCGTTTTCAGCCGGGCACTCTTTGGGCCGGCGCAGCACGCAGAAACACCTAGATTGCAGATAAGGTCTTTTTGACATTGAAAGCGACCAATATTGAAGATGCACAAACGTCTTGCAATTCAGGCCGAACGAAAGAAGGTATCTCCTCAAAACTTTCTGTGCAGGTGCAGACAGTGGCACCCGACATGCCTGCGTTGTCGTTTACAGCCGGGCACTCTTTGGGCCGGCGCAGCACGCAAAAACACCTAGATTGAAGATAAGCGCCTTTTTGCCATTGACCGCGACCAACATTGATGATGCACAAACTTCTTTCAATTCCGGCCGAACGGAAGGAGATATCTGCTCAAAACTTTCTGTGCAGGTGCAGACAGTGGCACCCGACATGCCTGCGTTGTCGTTTTCAGCCGGGCACTCTTTGGGCCGGCGCAGCACGCAGAAACACCTATATTGCAGATAAGGGCTTTTTGACATTGACCGCGACCAATATTGAAGATGCACAAACGTCTTGCAATTCCGGCCGAACGAAAGAAGATATCTGCTCAAAACTTTCAGTGCTGGTGCAGACAGTGACACGCGACATGCTTGCGTTGTCGTTTTCCGCCAGGCACTCTTTGGGCCGGCGCAGCACGCAGAAACACCTAGATTGCAGATAAGGGCTTTTTGACATTGACCGCGACCAATATTGAAGATGCACAAACGTCTTGCAATTCCGGCCGAACGGAAGAAGATATCTGCTCAAAACTTTCTGTGCAGGTGCAGACAGTGGCACCCGACCTGCCTGCGTTGTCGTTTTCAACCGGGCACTCTTTGGGCCGGCGCAGCACTTAGAAACACCTAGATTGAAGATAAGCGCCTTTTGCCATTGACCGCGACGAACATAGAAGATGCACAAAGTTCTTGCAATTCCGGCCGAATGGAAGGAGATATCTGCTCAAAACTTTCTGTGCTGAGGCAGACAGAGGCACCCGACATGCCTGCGTTGTCGTTTTCAGCCGGGCACTCTTTGGGCCGGCGCAGCACGCAGAAACACCTAGATTGAAGATAAGCGCCTTTTGCCATTGACCGCGACGAACATAGAAGATGCACAAACTTCTTGCAATTCCGGCCGAATGGAAGGAGATATCTGCTCAAAACTTTATGTGCAGGTGCAGACAGTGGCACCCGACATGCCTGCGTTATCGTTTTCAGCCGGGCACTCTTTGGGCCGGCGCAGCACGCAAAAACACCTAGATTGCAGATAAGGGCTTTTGACATTGACCGCGACCAATATTGAAGATGCACAAACGTCTTGCAATTGCGGCCGAACGAAAGAACATATCTGCTCAAAACTTTCTGTGCAGGTGCAGACAGTGGCACCCGACATGCCTGCGTTGTCGTTTTCAGCCGTGCACTCTTTGGGCCGGCGCAGCACGCAGAAACACCTAGATTGGAGATAAGCGCCTTTTTGTCATTGACCGCGACCAACATTGAAGATGCACAAACTTATTTCAATTCCGGCCGAACGGAAGGAGATATCTGTTCAAAACTTTCTGTGCAGGTGCAGACAGTGGCACCCGACATGCCTGCGTTGTCGTTTTCCGCCGGGCACTCTTTGGGCCGGCGCAGCACGCAGAAACACCTAGATTGAAGATAAGCGCCTTTTGCCATTGACCGCGACGAACATAGAAGATGCACAAACTTCTTGCAATTCCGGCCGAATGGAAGGAGATATCTGCTCAAAACTTTCTGTGCAGGTGTAGACAGTGGCACCCGACATGCCTGCGTTGTCGTTTTCCGCCGGGCACTCTTTGGGCCGGCGCAGCACGCAAAAACACCTAGATTGCAGATAAGGGCTTTATGACATTGACCACGACCAATATTGAAGATGCACAAACGTCTTGCAATTCCGGCCGAATGGAAGGAGATATCTGCTCAAAACTTTCTGTGCTGGTGCAGACAGTGGCACCCGACATGCCTGCGTTGTCGTTTTCAGCCGTGCACTCTTTGGGCCGGCGCAGCACGCAGAAACACCTAGATTGGAGATAAGTGCCTTTTTGTCATTGACCGCGACCAACATTGAAGATGCACAAACTTATTTCAATTCCGGCCGAACGGAAGGAGATATCTGTTCAAAACTTTCTGTGCAGGTGCAGACAGTGGCACCCGACATGCCTGCGTTGTCGTTTTCCGCCGGGCACTCTTTGGGCCGGCGCAGCACGCAGAAACACCTAGATTGAAGATAAGCGCCTTTTGCCATTGACCGCGACGAACATAGAAGATGCACAAACTTCTTGCAATTCCGGCCGAATGGAAGGAGATATCTGCTCAAAACTTTCTGTGCAGGTGTAGACAGTGGCACCCGACATGCCTGCGTTGTCGTTTTCCGCCGGGCACTCTTTGGGCCGGCGCAGCACGCAGAAACACCTAGATTGCAGATAAGGGCTTTTTGACATTGACCGCGACCAATATTGAAGAGGCACAAACGTCTTGCAATTCAGGCCGAACGATAGAAGGTATCTGCTCAAAACTTTCTGTGCAGGTGCAGACAGTGGCACCCGACATGCCTGCGTTGTCGTTTACTGCCGGGCACTCTTTGGGCCGGCGCAGCACGCAAAAACACCTAGATTGAAGATAAGCGCCTTTTTGCCATTGACCGCGACCAACATTGATGATGCACAAACTTCTTGCAATTCCGGCCGAACGGAAGGAGATATCTGCTCAAAACTTTCTGTGCAAGTGCAGACAGTGGCACCCGACATGCCTGCGTTGTTGTTTTCAGCCGGGCACTCTTTGGGCCGGCGCAGCACGCAGAAACACCTAGATTGCAGATAAGGGCTTTTTGACATTGACCGCGACCAATATTGAAGATGCACAAACGTCTTGCAATTCCGGCCGAACGAAAGAAGATATCTGCTCAAAACTTTCAGTGCTGGTGCAGACAGTGACACCCGACATGCATGCATTGTCGTTTTCCGCCAGGCACTCTTTGGGCCGGCGCAGCACGCAGAAACACCTAGATTGAAGATAAGCGCCTTTTGCCATTGACGGCGACGAACATAGAAGATTTACAAACTTCTTGCAATTCCGGCCGAATGGAAGGAGATATCTGCTCAAAACTTTCTGTGCAGGTGTAGACAGTGGCACCTGACATGCCTGCGTTGCCGTTTTCAGCCGGGCACTCTTTGGGCCGGCGCAGCACGCAGAAACACCTAGATTGCAGATAAGGGCTTTTTGACATTGACCGCGACCAATATTGAAGATGCACAAACGTCTTGCAATTTCGGCCGAACGAAAAAAGATATCTGCTCAAAACTTTCTGTGCAGGTGCAGACAGTGGCACCCGACATGCCTGCGTTGTCTTTTTCAGCCGGGCACTCTTTGGGCCGGAGAAGCACGCAGAAACACCTAGATTGAAGATAAGCGCCTTTTTGTCATTGACCGCGACCAACATTGAAGATGCACAAACTTCTTTCAATTCCGGCCGAACGGAAGGAGATATCTGCTCAAAACTTTCTGTGCTGGTGCAGACAGTGGCACCCGACATGCCTGCGTTGTCGTTTTCACCCGGACACTCTTTGGGCCGGCGCAGCACGCAGAAACACCTAGATTGAAGATAAGCGCCTTTTTGTCATTGACCGCGACCAACATTGAAGATGCACAAACTACTTTCAATTCCGGCCGAACGGAAGGAGATATCTGCTCAAAACGTTCTGTGCAGGTGCAGACAGTGGCACCTGACATGCCTGCGTTGTCGTTTTCCGCCGGGCACTCTTTGGGCCGGAGCAGCACGCAGAAACACCTAGATTGAAGATAAGCGCCTTTTGCCATTGACCGCGACGAACATAGAAGATGCACAAACTTCTTGCAATTCCGGCCGAATGGAAGGAGATATCTGCTAAAAACTTTCTGTGCCGGTGCAGACAGTGGCACCCGACATGCCTGCGTTGTCGTTTTCAACCGGGCACTCTTTGGGCCGGCGCAGCACTTAGAAACACCTAGATTGAAGATAAGCGCCTTTTGCCATTGACCGCGACGAACATAGAAGATGCACAAAGTTCTTGCAATTCCGGCCGAATGGAAGGAGATATCTGCTCAAAACTTTCTGTGCTGAGGCAGACAGAGGCACCCGACATGCCTGCGTTGTCGTTTTCAGCCGAGCACTCTTTGGGCCGGCGCAGCACGCAGAAACACCTAGATTGAAGATAAGCGCCTTTTGCCATTGACCGCGACGAACATAGAAGATGCACAAACTTCTTGCAATTCCGGCCGAATGGAAGGAGATATCTGCTCAAAACTTTATGTGCAGGTGCAGACAGTGGCACCCGACATGCCTGCGTTGTCGTTTTCAGCCGGGCACTCTTTGGGCCGGCGCAGCACGCAAAAACACCTAGATTGCAGATAAGGGCTTTTGACATTGACCGCGACCAATATTGAAGATGCACAAACGTCTTGCAATTGCGGCCGAACGAAAGAACATATCTGCTCAAAACTTTCTGTGCAGGTGCAGACAGTGGCACCCGACATGCCTGCGTTGTCTTTTTCAGCCGGGCACTCTTTGGGCCGGAGAAGCACGCAGAAACACCTAGATTGAAGATAAGCGCCTTTTTGTCATTGACCGCGACCAACATTGAAGATGCACAAACTTCTTTCAATTCCGGCCGAACGGAAGGAGATATCTGCTCAAAACGTTCTGTGCTGGTGCAGACAGTGGCACCCGACATGCCTGCGTTGTCGTTTTCACCCGGACACTCTTTGGGCCGGCGCAGCACGCAGAAACACCTAGTTTGAAGATAAGCGCCTTTTGCCATTGACCGCGACGAACATAGAAGATGCACAAACTTCTTGCAATTCCGGCCGAATGGAAGGAGATATCTGCTCAAAACTTTCTGTGCTGGTGCAAACAGTGGCACCCGACATGCCTGCGTTGTCGTTTTCAGCCGGGCACTCTTTGGGCCGGCGCAGCACGCAGAAACACCTAGATTGCAGATAAGGTCTTTTTGACATTGAAAGCGACCAATATTGAAGATGCACAAACGTCTTGCAATTCAGGCCGAACGAAAGAAGGTATCTCCTCAAAACTTTCTGTGCAGGTGCAGACAGTGGCACCCGACATGCCTGCGTTGTCGTTTACAGCCGGGCACTCTTTGGGCCGGCGCAGCACGCAAAAACACCTAGATTGAAGATAAGCGCCTTTTTGCCATTGACCGCGACCAACATTGATGATGCACAAACTTCTTTCAATTCCGGCCGAACGGAAGGAGATATCTGCTCAAAACTTTCTGTGCAGGTGTAGACAGTGGCACCCGACATGCCTGCGTTGCCGTTTTAAGCCGGGCACTCTTTGGGCCGGCGCAGCACGCAGAAACACCTAGATTGCAGATAAGGGCTTTTTGACATTGACCGCGACCAATATTGAAGATGCACAAACGTCTTGCAATTCCGGCCGAACGGAAGGAGATATGTGCTCAAAACTTTCTGTGCTGGTGCAGACAGTGGCACCCGACATGCCTGCGTTGTCTTTTTCCGCCGGGCACTCTTTGGGCCGGCGCAGCACGCAGAAACACCTAGATTGAAGATAAGCGCCTTTTGCTATTGACCGCGACGAACATAGAAGATGCACAAACTTCTTGCAATTCCGGCCGAATGGAAGGAGATATCTGCTCAAAACTTTCTGTGCAGGTGTAGACAGTGGCACCCGACATGCCTGCGTTGTCGTTTTCTGCCGGGCACTCTTTGGGCCGGCGCAGCACGCAGAAACACCTAGATTGAAGATAAGCGCCTTTTTGTCATTGACCGCGACCAACATTGAAGATGCACAAACTTCTTTCAATTCCGGCCGAACGGAAGGAGATATCTGCTCAAAACGTTCTGTGCAGGTGCAGACAGTGGCACCCGACATGCCTGCGTTGTCGTTTTCCGCTGGGCACTCTTTGGGCCGGAGCAGCACGCAGAAACACCTAGATTGAAGATAAGCGCCTTTTGCCATTGACCGCGACGAACATAGAAGATGCACAAACTTCTTGCAATTCCGGCCGAATGGAAGGAGATATCTGCTAAAAACTTTCTGTGCCGGTGCAGACAGTGGCACCCGACATGCCTGCGTTGTCGTTTTCAGCCAGGCACTCTTTGGGCCGGCGCAGAACGCAGAAACACCTAGATTGAAGATAAGCGCCTTTTTGCCATTGACCGCGACCAACATTGAAGATGCACAAACTTCTTTCAATTCCGGCCGAACGGAAGGAGATATCTGCTCAAAACTTTCTGTGCTGGTGCAGACAGTGGCACCCGACATGCCTGCGTTGTCGTTTTCAGCCGGGCACTCTTTGGGCCGGAACAGCACGCAAAAACACCTAGATTGCAGATAAGGGCTTTTTGACATTGACCTCGACCAATATTGAAGATGCACAAACGTCTTGCAATTCCGGCCGAACGGAAGAAGATATCTGCTCAAAACTTTCTGTGCAGGTGCAGACAGTGGCACCCTACATGCCTGCGTTGTCGTTTTCACCCGGACACTCTTTGGGCCGGCGCAGCACGCAGAAACACCTAGATTGCAGATAAGGGCTTTTTGACATTGACCGCGACCAATATTGAAGATGCACAAACGTCTTGCAATTCCGGCCGAACGGAAGAAGATATCTGCTCAAAACTTTCTGTGCAGGTGCAGACAGTGGCACCCGACCTGCCTGCGTTGTCGTTTTCAACCGGGCACTCTTTGGGCCGGCGCAGCACTTAGAAACACCTAGATTGAAGATAAGCGCCTTTTGCCATTGACCGCGACGAACATAGAAGATGCACAAAGTTCTTGCAATTCCGGCCGAATGGAAGGAGATATCTGCTCAAAACTTTCTGTGCTGAGGCAGACAGAGGCACCCGACATGCCTGCGTTGTCGTTTTCAGCCGGGCACTCTTTGGGCCGGCGCAGCACGCAGAAACACCTAGATTGAAGATAAGCGCCTTTTGCCATTGACCGCGACGAACATAGAAGATGCACAAACTTCTTGCAATTCCGGCCGAATGGAAGGAGATATCTGCTCAAAACTTTATGTGCAGGTGCAGACAGTGGCACCCGACATGCCTGCGTTGTCGTTTTCAGCCGGGCACTCTTTGGGCCGGCGCAGCACGCAAAAACACCTAGATTGCAGATAAGGGCTTTTTGACATTGACCGCGACCAATATTGAAGATGCACAAACGTCTTGCAATTCCGGCCGAACGAAAGAACATATCTGCTCAAAACTTTCTGTGCAGGTGCAGACAGTGGCACCCGACATGCCTGCGTTGTCGTCTTCAGCCGTGCACTCTTTGGGCCGGCGCAGCACGCAGAAACACCTAGATTGGAGATAAGCGCCTTTTTGTCATTGACCGCGACCAACATTGAAGATGCACAAACTTCTTTCAATTCCGGCCGAACGGAAGGAGATATCTGTTCAAAACTTTCTGTGCAGATGCAGACAGTGGCACCCGACATGCCTGCATTGTCGTTTTCAGCCGGGCACTCTTTGGGCCGGAGAAGCACGCAGAAACACCTAGATTGCAGGTAAGGGCTTTTTGACATTGAAAGCGACCAATATTGAAGATGCACAAACGTCTTGCAATTCAGGCCGAACGAAAGAAGGTATCTCCTCAAAACTTTCTGTGCAGGTGCAGACAGTGGCACCCGACATGCCTGCGTTGTCGTTTACAGCCGGGCACTCTTTGGGCCGGCGCAGCACGCAAAAACACCTAGATTGAAGATAAGCGCCTTTTTGCCATTGACCGCGACCAACATTGAAATTGCACAAACTTCTCTCAATTCCGGCCGAACGGAAGGAGATATCTGCTCAAAACTTTCAGTGCTGGTGCAGACAGTGAGACCCGACATGCTTGCGTTGTCGTTTACCGCCGGGCACTCTTTGGGCCGGCGCAGCACGCAGAAACACCTAGATTGAAGATAAGCGCCTTTTGCCATTGACGGCGACGAACATAGAAGATGTAAAAACTTCTTGCAATTCCGGCCGAATAGAAGGAGATATCTGCTCAAAACTTTCTGTGCAAGTGTAGACAGTGGCACCCGACATGCCTGCGTTGTCGTTTTCCGCCGGGCACTCTTTGGGCCGGAGCAGCACGCAGAAACACCTAGATTGAAGATAAGCGCCTTTTGCCATTGACCGCGACGAACATAGAAGATGCACAAACATCTTGCAATTCCAGCCGAATGGAAGGAGATATCTGCTCAAAACTTTCTGAGCTGGTGCAGACAGTGGCACCCGACATGCCTGCGTTGTCGTTTTCAGCCGGGAACTCTTTGGGCCGGCGCAGCACGCAGAAACACCTAGATTGCAGATAAGGGCTTTTTGACATTGACCGTGACCAATATGGAAGATGCACAAACGTCTTGCAATTCCGGCCGAATGGAAGGAGATATCTGCTCACAACTTTCTGTGCAGGTGCAGACAGTGGCACCCGACATGCCTGCGTTGTCGTTTTCCGCCGGGCACTCTTTGGGCAGGCGCAGCACGCAGAAACACCTACATTGAAGATAAGCGCCTTTTGACATTGACCGCGACGAACATAGAAGATGCACAAACTTCTTGCAATTCCGGCCGAATGGAAGGAGATATCTGCTCAAAACTTTCTGAGCTGGTGCAGACAGTGGCACCCGACATGCCTGCGTTGTCGTTTTCAGCCGGGCACTCTTTGGGCCGGCGCAGCACGCAGAAACACCTAGATTGCAGATAAGGGCTTTTTGACATTGACCGTGACCAATATGGAAGATGCACAAACGTCTTGCAATTCCGGCCGAATGGAAGGAGATATCTGCTCACAACTTTCTGTGCAGGTGCAGAGAGTGGCACCCGACATGCCTGCGTTGTCGTTTTCAGCCGGGCACTCTTTGGGCCGGAGCAGCACGCTGAAACACCTAGATTGAAGATAAGCGCCTTTTTGTCATTGACCGCGACCAACATTGAAGATGCACAAACTTATTTCAATTCCGGCCGAACGGAAGGAGATATCTGCTCACAACTTTCTGTGCAGGTGCAGACAGTGGCACCCGACATGCCTGCGTTGTCGTTTTCCGCCGGGCACTCTTTGGGCCGGCGCAGCACGCAGAAACACCTAGATTGAAGATAAGCGCCTTTTGCCATTGACCGCGACGAACATAGAAGATGCACAAACTTCTTGCAATTCCGGCCGAATAGAAGGAGATATCTGCTCAAAACTTTCTGTGCAGGTGTAGACAGTGGCACTCGACATGCCTGCGTTGTCGTTTTCCGCCGGGCACTCTTTGGGCCGGAGCAGCACGCAGAAACACCTAGATTGAAGATAAGCGCCTTTTGCCATTGACCGCGACGAACATAGAAGTTGCACAAACTTCTTGCAATCCCGGCCGAATGGAAGGAGATATCTGCTCAAAACTTTCTGTGCAAGTGTAGACAGTGGCACCCGACATGCCTGCGTTGTCGTTTTCCGCCGGGCACTCTTTGGGCCGGAGCAGCACGCAGAAACACCTAGATTGAAGATAAGCGCCTTTTGCCATTGACCGCGACGAACATAGAAGATGCACAAACTTCTTGCAATTCCAGCCGAATGGAAGGAGATATCTGCTCAAAACTTTCTGAGCTGGTGCAGACAGTGGCACCCGACATGCCTGCGTTGTCGTTTTCAGCCGGGAACTCTTTGGGCCGGCGCAGCACGCAGAAACACCTAGATTGCAGATAAGGGCTTTTTGACATTGACCATGACCAATATGGAAGATGCACAAACGTCTTGCAATTCCTGCCGAATGGAAGGAGATATCTGCTCACAACTTTCTGTGCAGGTGCAGACAGTGGCACCCGACATGCCTGCGTTGTCGTTTTCCGCCGGGCACTCTTTGGGCCGAAGCAGCACGCAGAAACACCTAGATTGAAGATAAGCGCCTTTTGCCATTGACCGCGACGAACATAGAAGATGCACAAACTTCTTGCAATTCCGGCCGAATGGAAGGAGATATCTGCTCAAAACTTTCTGAGCTGGTGCAGACAGTGGCACCCGACATGCCTGCGTTGTCGTTTTCAGCCGGGCACTCTTTGGGCCGGCGCAGCACGCAGAAACACCTAGATTCCAGATAAGGGCTTTTTGACATTGACCGTGACCAATATTGAAGATGCACAAACGTCTTGCAATTCCGGCTGAATGGAAGGAGATATCTGCTCACAACTTTCTGTGCAGGTGCAGACAGTGGCACCCGACATGCCTGCGTTGTCGTTTTCTGCCGGGCACTCTTTGGGCCGGCGCTGCACGCAGAAACACCTAGATTGAAGATAAGCGCCTTTTGCCATTGACCGCGACGAACATAGAAGATGCACAAACTTCTTGCAATTCCGGCGGAATAGAAGGAGATATCTGCTCAAAACTTTCTGTGCAGGTGTAGACAGTGGAACTCCACATGCCTGCTTTGTCGTTTTCCGCCGGGCACTCTTTGGGCCGGAGCAGCACGCAGAAACACCTAGATTGAAGATAAGCGCCTTTTGCCATTGACCGCGACGAACATAGAAGATGCACAAACTTCTTGCAATTCCGGCCGAATGGAAGGAGATATCTGCTCAAAACTTTCTGTGCAGGTGCAGACATTGGCACCCGACATGCCTCCGTTGTCGTTTTCCGCCGGGCACTCTTTGGGCCGGCGCAGCACGCAGAAACACCTAGATTGAAGATAAGCGCCTTTTGCCATTGACCGCGACGAACATAGAAGATGCACAAACTTCTTGCAATTCCGGCCGAATGGAAGGAGATATCTGCTCAAAACTTTCTGTGCAGGTGTAGACAGTGGCACCCGACATGCCTGCGTTGTCGTTTTCCGCCGAGCACTCTTTGGGCCGGAGCAGCACGCAGAAACACCTAGATTGAAGATAAGCGCCTTTTGCCATTGACCGCGACGAACATAGAAGATGCACAAACATCTTGCAATTCCGGCCGAATGGAAGGAAATATCTGCTCAAAACTTTCTGAGCTGGTGCAGACAGTGGCACCCGACATGCCTGCGTTGTCGTTTTCAGCCGGGCACTCTTTGGGCCGGCGCAGCACGCAGAAACACCTAGATTGCAGATAAGGGCTTTTTGACATTGACCGTGACCAATATTGAAGATGCACAAACGTCTTGCAATTCCGGCCGAATGAAAGAAGATATCTGCTCAAAACTTTCTGTGCAGGTGCAGACAGTGGCACCCGACATGCCTGCGTTGTCGTTTTCAGCCGGGCACTCTTTGGGCCGGAGCAGCACGCAGAAACACCTAGATTGAAGATAAGCGCCTTTTGCCATTGACCGCGACGAACATAGAAGATGCACAAACTTCTTGCAATCCCGGCCGAATGGAAGGAGATATCTGCTCAAAACTTTCTGTGCAAGTGTAGACAGTGGCACCCGACATGCCTGCGTTGTCGTTTTCCGCCGGGCACTCTTTGGGCTGGAGCAGCACGCAGAAACACCTAGATTGAAGATAAGCGCCTTTTGCCATTGACCGCGACGAACATAGAAGATGCACAAACTTCTTGCAATCCCGGCCGAATGGAAGGAGATATCTGCTCAAAACTTTCTGTGCAAGTGTAGACAGTGGCACCCGACATGCCTGCGTTGTCGTTTTCCGCCGGGCACTCTTTGGGCCGGAGCAGCACGCAGAAACACCTAGATTGAAGATAAGCGCCTTTTGCCATTGACCGCGACGAACATAGAAGATGCACAAACTTCTTGCAATTCCGGCCGAATGGAAGGAGATATCTGCTCAAAACTTTCTGAGCTGGTGCAGACAGTGGCACCCGACATGCCTGCGTTGTCGTTTTCAGCCGGGCACTCTTTGGGCCGGCGCAGCACGCAGAAACACCTAGATTGCAGATAAGGGCTTTTTGACATTGACCGTGACCAATATTGAAGATGCACAAACGTCTTGCAATTCCGGCCGAACGGAAGGAGATATCTGCTCACAATTTTCTGTGCAGGTGTAGACAGTGGCACCCGACATGCCTGCGTTGTCGTTTTCCGCCGGGCACTCTTTGGGCCGGCGCAGCACGCAGAAACACCTAGATTGAAGATAAGCGCCTTTTGCCATTGACCGCGACGAACATAGAAGATGCACAAACTTCTTGCAATCCCGGCCGAATGGAAGGAGATATCTTCTCAAAACTTTCTGTGCAAGTGTAGACAGTGGCACCCGACATGCCTGCGTTGTCGTTTTCCGCCGGGCACTCTTTGGGCCGGAGCAGCACGCAGAAACACCTAGATTGAAGATAAGCGCCTTTTGCCATTGACCGCGACGAACATAGAAGATGCACAAACTTCTTGCAATTCCGGCCGAATGGAAGGAGATATCTGCTCAAAACTTTCTGAGCTGGTGCAGACAGTGGCACCCGACATGCCTGCGTTGTCGTTTTCAGCCGGGCACTCTTTGGGCCGGCGCAGCACGCAGAAACACCTAGATTGCAGATAAGGGCTTTTTGACATTGACCGTGACCAATATTGAAGATGCACAAACGTCTGGCAATTCCGGCCGAACGGAAGGAGATATCTGCTCACAGTTTTCTGTGCAGGTGTAGACAGTGGCACCCGACATGCCTGCGTTGTCGTTTTCCGCCGGGCACTCTTTGGGCCGGCGCAGCACGCTGAAACACCTAGATTGAAGATAAGCGCCTTTTGCCATTGACCGCGACGAACATAGAAGATGCACAAACTTCTTGCAATTCCGGCCGAATGGAAGGAGATATCTGCTCAAAACTTTCTGAGCTGGTGCAGACAGTGGCACCCGACATGACTGCCTTGTCGTTTTCAGCCGGGCACTCTTTGGGCCGGCGCAGCACGCAGAAACACCTAGATTGCAGATAAGGGCTTTTTGACATTGAGAGTGACCAATATTGAAGATGCACAAACGTCTTGAAATTCCGGCCGAACGAAAGAAGATATCTGCTCAAAACATTCTGTGCAGGTGCAGACAGTGGCACCCGACATGCCTGCATTGTCGTTTTCAGCCGGGCACTCTTTGGGCCGGAGCAGCACGCAGAAACACCTAGATTGAAGATAAGCGCCTTTTTGTCATTGACCGCGACCAACATTGAAGATGCACAAACTTCTTTCAATTCCGGCCGAAAGGAAGGAGATATCTGCTCACAACTTTCTGTGCAGGTGCAGACAGTGGCACCCGACATGACTGCGTTGTCGTTTTCCGCCGGGCACTCTTTGGGCCGGCGCAGCACGCAGAAACACCTGGATTGAAGATAAGCGCCTTTTGCCATTGACCGCGACGAACATAGAAGATGCACAAACTTCTTGCAATTCCGGCGGAATAGAAGGAGATATCTGCTCAAAACTTTCTGTGCAGGTGTAGACTGTGGCACTCGACATGCCTGCGTTGTCGTTTTCCGCCGGGCACTCTTTGGGACAGCGCAGCACGCAGAAACACCTAGATTGAAGATAAGCGCCTTTTGCCATTGACCGCGACGAACAGAGAAGATGCACAAACTTCTTGCAATCCCGGCCGAATGGAAGGAGATATCTGCTTAAAACTTTCTGTGCAAGTGTAGACAGTGGCACCCGACATGCCTGCGTTGTCGTTTTCCGCCGGGCACTCTTTGGGCCGGAGCAGCACGCAGAAACACCTAGATTGAAGATAAGCGCCTTTTGCCATTGACCGCGACGAACATAGAAGATGCACAAACTTCTTGCAATTCCGGCCGAACGAAAGAAGATATCTGCTCAAAACATTCTGTGCAGGTGCAGACAGTGGCACCCGACATGCCTGCGTTGTCGTTTTCAGCCGGGCACTCTTTGGGCCGGAGCAGCACGCAGAAACACCTAGATTGAAGATAAGCGTCTTTTTGTCATTGACCGCGACCAACATTGAAGATGCACAAACTTCTTTCAATTCCGGCCGAACGGAAGGAGATATCTGCTCACAACTTTTTGTGCAGGTGCAGACAGTGGCACCCGACATGCCTGCGTTGTCGTTTTCCGCCGGGCACTCTTTGGGCCGGCGCAGCACGCAGAAACACCTAGATTGAAGATAAGCGCCTTTTGCCATTGACCGCGACGAACATAGAAGATGCACAAACTTCTTGCAATTCCGGCCGAATGGAAGGAGATATCTGCTCAAAACTTTCTGAGCTGGTGCAGACAGTGGCACCCGACATGCCTGCGTTGTCGTTTTCAGCCGGGCACTCTTTGGGCCGGCGCAGCACGCAGAAACACCTAGATTGCAGATAAGGGCTTTTTGACATTGACCGTGACCAATATTGAAGATGCACAAACGTCTTGCAATTCCGGCCGAATGAAAGAAGATATCTGCTCAAAACTTTCTGTGCAGGTGCAGACAGTGGCACCCGACATGCCTGCGTTGTCGTTTTCCGCCGGGCACTCTTTGGGCCGGAGCAGCACGCAGAAACACCTAGATTGAAGATAAGCGCCTTTTGCCATTGACCGCGACGAACATAGAAGATGCACAAACTTATTTTAATTCCGGCCGAACGGAAGGAGATATCTGCTCACAACTTTCTGTGCAGGTGCAGACAGTGGCACCCGACATGCCTGCGTTGTCGTTTTCCGCCGGGCACTCTTTGGGCCGGCGCAGCACGCAGAAACACCTAGATTGAAGATAAGCGTCTTTTGCCATTGACCGCGACGAACATAGAAGATGCACAAACTTCTTGCAATCCCGGCCGAATGGAAGGAGATATCTGCTCAAAACTTTCTGTGCAAGTGTAGACAGTGGCACCCGACATGCCTGCGTTGTCGTTTTCCGCCGGGCACTCTTTGGGCCGGAGCAGCACGCAGAAACACCTAGATTGAAGATAAGCGCCTTTTGCCATTGACCGCGACGAACATAGAAGATGCACAAACATCTTGCAATTCCAGCCGAATGGAAGGAGATATCTGCTCAAAACTTTCTGAGCTGGTGCAGACAGTGGCACCCGACATGCCTGCGTTGTCGTTTTCAGCCGGGCACTCTTTGGGCCGGCGCAGCACGCAGAAACACCTAGATTGCAGATAAGGGCTTTTTGACATTGACCGTGACCAATATGGAAGATGCACAAACGTCTTGCAATTCCGGCCGAATGGAAGGAGATATCTGCTCACAACTTTCTGTGCAGGTGCAGAGAGTGGCACCCGACATGCCTGCGTTGTCGTTTTCAGCCGGGCACTCTTTGGGCCGGAGCAGCACGCTGAAACACCTAGATTGAAGATAAGCGCCTTTTTGTCATTGACCGCGACCAACATTGAAGATGCACAAACTTATTTCAATTCCGGCCGAACGGAAGGAGATATCTGCTCACAACTTTCTGTGCAGGTGCAGACAGTGGCACCCGACATGCCTGCGTTGTCGTTTTCCGCCGGGCACTCTTTGGGCCGGCGCAGCACGCAGAAACACCTAGATTGAAGATAAGCGCCTTTTTCCATTGACCGCGACGAACATAGAAGATGCACAAACTTCTTGCAATTCCGGCCGAATAGAAGGAGATATCTGCTCAAAACTTTCTGTGCAGGTGTAGACAGTGGCACTCGACATGCCTGCGTTGTCGTTTTCCGCCGGGCACTCTTTGGGCCGGAGCAGCACGCAGAAACACCTAGATTGAAGATAAGCGCCTTTTGCCATTGACCGCGACGAACATAGAAGTTGCACAAACTTCTTGCAATCCCGGCCGAATGGAAGGAGATATCTGCTCAAAACTTTCTGTGCAAGTGTAGACAGTGGCACCCGACATGCCTGCGTTGTCGTTTTCCGCCGGGCACTCTTTGGGCCGGAGCAGCACGCAGAAACACCTAGATTGAAGATAAGCGCCTTTTGCCATTGACCGCAACGAACATAGAAGATGCACAAACTTCTTGCAATTCCGGCCGAATGGAAGGAGATATCTGCTCAAAACTTTCTGAGCTGGTGCAGACAGTGGCACCCGACATGCCTGCGTTGTCGTTTTCAGCCGGGCACTCTTTGGGCCGGCGCAGCACGCAGAAACACCTAGATTGCAGATAAGGGCTTTTTGACATTGACCGTGACCAATATTGAAGATGCACAAACGTCTGGCAATTCCGGCCGAACGGAAGGAGATATCTGCTCACAGTTTTCTGTGCAGGTGTAGACAGTGGCACCCGACATGCCTGCGTTGTCGTTTTCCGCCGGGCACTCTTTGGGCCGGCGCAGCTCGCAGAAACACCTAGATTGAAGATAAGCGCCTTTTGCCATTGACCGCGACGAACATAGAAGATGCACAAACTTCTTGCAATTCCGGCCGAATGGAAGGAGATATCTGCTCAAAACTTTCTGAGCTGGTGCAGACAGTGGCACCCGACATGACTGCGTTGTCGTTTTCAGCCGGGCACTCTTTGGGCCGGCGCAGCACGCAGAAACACCTAGATTGCAAATAAGGGCTTTTTGACATTGAGAGTGACCAATATTGAAGATGCACAAACGTCTTGAAATTCCGGCCGAACGAAAGAAGATATCTGCTCAAAACATTCTGTGCAGGTGCAGACAGTGGCACCCGACATGCCTGCATTGTCGTTTTCAGCCGGGCACTCTTTGGGCCGGAGCAGCACGCAGAAACACCTAGATTGAAGATAAGCGCCTTTTTGTCATTGACCGCGACCAACATTGAAGATGCACAAACTTCTTTCAATTCCGGCCGAAAGGAAGGAGATATCTGCTCACAACTTTCTGTGCAGGTGCAGACAGTGGCACCCGACATGCCTGCGTTGTCGTTTTCCGCCGGGCACTCTTTGGGCCGGCGCAGCACGCAGAAACACCTGGATTGAAGATAAGCGCCTTTTGCCATTGACCGCGACGAACATAGAAGATGCACAAACTTCTTGCAATTCCGGCGGAATAGAAGGAGATATCTGCTCAAAACTTTCTGTGCAGGTGTAGACAGTGGCACTCGACATGCCTGCGTTGTCGTTTTCCGCCGGGCACTCTTTGGGCCGGCGCAGCACGCAGAAACACCTAGATTGAAGATAAGCACCTTTTGCCATTGACCGCGACGAACATAGAAGATGCACAAACTTCTTGCAATCCCGGCCGAATGGAAGGAGATATCTGCTTAAAACTTTCTGTGCAAGTGTAGACAGTGGCACCCGACATGCCTGCGTTGTCGTTTTCCGCCGGGCACTCTTTGGGCCGGAGCAGCACGCAGAAACACCTAGATTGAAGATAAGCGCCTTTTGCCATTGACCGCGACGAACATAGAAGATGCACAAACTTCTTGCAATTCCGGCCGAACGAAAGAAGATATCTGCTCAAAACATTCTGTGCAGGTGCAGACAGTGGCACCCGACATGCCTGCGTTGTCGTTTTCAGCCGGGCACTCTTTGGGCCGGAGCAGCACGCAGAAACACCTAGATTGAAGATAAGCGTCTTTTTGTCATTGACCGCGACCAACATTGAAGATGCACAAACTTCTTTCAATTCCGGCCGAACGGAAGGAGATATCTGCTCACAATTTTCTGTGCAGGTGTAGAAAGTGGCACCCGACATGCCTGCGTTGTCGTTTTCCGCCGGGCACTCTTTGGGCCGGCGCAGCACGCAGAAACACCTAGATTGAAGATAAGCGCCTTTTGCCATTGACCGCGACGAACATAGAAGATGCACAAACTTCTTGCAATTCCGGCCGAATAGAAGGAGATATCTGCTCAAAACTTTCTGTGTAGTTGTAGACAGTGGCACTCGACATGCCTGCGTTGTCGTTTTCCGCCGGGCACTCTTTGGGCCGGAGCAGCACGCAGAAACACCTAGATTGAAGATAAGCGCCTTTTGCCATTGACCGCGACGAACATAGAAGATGCACAAACGTCTTGCAATTCCGGCCGAATGGAAGGAGATATCTGCTCAAAACTTTCTGAGCTGGTGCAGACAGTGGCACCCGACATGCCTGCGTTGTCGTTTTCAGCCGGGCACTCATTGGGCCGGCGCAGCACGCAGAAACACCTAGATTCCAGATAAGGGCTTTTTGACATTGACCGTGACCAATATTGAAGATGCACAAACGTCTTGCAATTCCGGCTGAATGGAAGGAGATATCTGCTCACAACTTTCTGTGCAGGTGCAGACAGTGGCACCCGACATGCCTGCGTTGTCGTTTTCTGCCGGGCACTCTTTGGGCCGGCGCAGCACGCAGAAACACCTAGATTGAAGATAAGCGCCTTTTGCCATTGACCGCGACGAACATAGAAGATGCACAAACTTCTTGCAATCCCGGCCGAATGGAAGGAGATATCTGCTTAAAACTTTCTGTGCAAGTGTAGACAGTGGCACCCGACATGCCTGCGTTGTCGTGTTCCGCCGGGCACTCTTTGGGCCGGAGCAGCACGCAGAAACACCTAGATTGAAGATAAGCGCCTTTTGCCATTGACCGCGACGAACATAGAAGATGCACAAACTTCTTGCAATTCCGGCCGAACGAAAGAAGATATCTGCTCAAAACATTCTGTGCAGGTGCAGACAGTGGCACCCGACATGCCTGCGTTGTCGTTTTCAGCCGGGCACTCTTTGGGCCGGATCAGCACGCAGAAACACCTATATTGAAGATAAGCGTCTTTTTGTCATTGACCGCGACCAACATTGAAGATGCACAAACTTCTTTCAATTCCGGCCGAACGGAAGGAGATATCTGCTCACAATTTTCTGTGCAGGTGTAGACAGTGGCACCCGACATGCCTGCGTTGTCGTTTTCCGCCGGGCACTCTTTGGGCCGGTGCAGCACGCAGAAACACCTAGATTGCAGATAAGGGCTTTTTGACATTGACCGTGACCAATATGGAAGATGCACAAACGTCTTGCAATTCCGGCCGAATGGAAGGAGATATCTGCTCACAACTTTCTGTGCAGGTGCAGAGAGTGGCACCCGACATGCCTGCGTTGTCGTTTTCAGCCGGGCACTCTTTGGGCCGGAGCAGCACGCTGAAACACCTAGATTGAAGATAAGCGCCTTTTTGTCATTGACCGCGACGAACATAGAAGATGCACAAACTTCTTGCAATTCCGGCCGAATGGAAGGAGATATCTGCTCAAAACTTTCTGTGCAGGTGTAGACAGTGGCACCCGACATGCCTGCGTTGTCGTTTTCCGCCGAGCACTGTTTGGGCCGGAGCAGCACGCAGAAACACCTAGATTGAAGATAAGCGCCTTTTGCCATTGACCGCGACGAACATAGAAGATGCACAAACATCTTGCAATTCCGGCCGAATGGAAGGAGATATCTGCTCAAAACTTTCTGAGCTGGTGCAGACAGTGGCACCCGACATGCCTGCGTTGTCGTTTTCAGCCGGGCACTCTTTGGGCCGGCGCAGTACGCAGAAACACCTAGATTGCAGATAAGGGCTTTTTGACATTGACCGTGACCAATATTGAAGATGCACAAACGTCTTGCAATTCCGGCCGAATGAAAGAAGATATCTGCTCAAAACTTTCTGTGCAGGTGCAGACAGTGGCACCCGACATGCCTGCGTTGTCGTTTTCAGCCGGGCACTCTTTGGGCCGGAGCAGCACGCAGAAACACCTAGATTGAAGATAAGCGCCTTTTGCCATTGACCGCGACGAACATAGAAGATGCACAAACTTCTT